>NW_027494944.1:0-255731 GCF_021521415.1 Bidens hawaiensis
GCTATAAATACTCCAACACCTTGGAATGGTAAGGACATCATCTGATATCTCGTTATCTTATCTAGCAATCTCTTAATATACACTTATATTCAGAGCAATCTAGTCTGATTCTCACGCCGGAGGGTGGTCACAAGGAGGAACCCCCCCCTTCTCAGTGACGAGCTTACGGTGTCTGTTTTGCAGGTCACCTGAAGAACAACCTTCTCTGCTGGACTTCATCCTCGTGGGAAACATTACTTAACCCACAGATTATCCGTAATCTGCCCTGGGTCACTTAGTGTTTCTTCATTGGCGCCATCCGTGCATAAAAGCTAGAACTAATCCTTAGTTTTTTCAAAATTTCTGAAGAAATGGTTAACGTTACTCCGGTCCCAAGGCCAGTAAGTGACCAAGAAACCCCGGTGACCACAACCCCAGCAACTGGGAACACCGGCGGTTATACAAATTTTACGAACACTACCCCGGTTACCCAAGCCGGGACAAGTGCAGTAAACAATATTTCACTGGGGTTCACTAATGCCCAGTTGGAGAAACGGACGAGGGTCCCTCGCCAAACACTAGATCAAGTTAAGGCGTGGGCCGAAGCACGTCAGAAAGAGTTCCAAGCTGAGTTGGATGAACGCTTGCGTTCACTTCAACAGGCTGACGAATTCGGCAGTACTCGCCAACATCTCAATATGAACAGTGAGTGCGAGTACTCAGACGATGAGCGGGAAGAATCCGATACCGACGCAAACCCTCGCCATAAGGCAAAAGGGAAGCGTAAGGAAACGGACTTCCAACCGACAAGGAATTTTGGAGAAACCTTTAAACCAACGAATGCGGAGAGAAACCCGCGTGACTTCTCCAAAACCTTTAGACCAACTGCTGCGAATGCAGGAAAGTCAAAGTTTGCAAGGGACATTGCGGAAGCAATCGCCCCGAGAAGTGCCAAACAAATGTCCAACATCGGCACTTATGATGGTCTATCCGACCCAGACGACCACTTGAACAGATTCATTGCGGGGGCAACCGTCAGTAACTGGACGGAACCCACGTGGTGTTATATGTTCCAGATGACTCTGGTTGGAGCGGCCAGGGCATGGTTCGATCGTTTACCAGTCCACTACATCTATGATTGGGCGGACTTTCAAAACAAGTTCAGCCAACACTTCAGCCAACAAAGGAAATATACTGAAGAACAGTGGACGATCCTCAACTGCGTGAGAGAGGAGGATGAATCTTTACTAGACTTCATCACTCGCTTCAACTCCAAAAAGCTAAGTCTGGGCAACATAAGTGAAGATCTTGTTCGCGCCGCTTTCATCCAGGGCGCCGAATACCCAGAGCTTATCCGCACATTGACGGGTAAGGACGGCATGCCATCCACATGGGATGCCATCATGACGGCGGCCAAGCGCTTTGCCGAGACGGAGAAGCAACTGGGAAGGGATCTTCCCCAGAGTACACACCTCTACACGCAAAGGACTAGAGAAAACAATGTTCGGATCGCCCGGCAGAACAAAAAGAGGAAGCTAGGTATTTGGCAGTCAAGGGTAAACTTTGACACCTCATCCAGCTCTCACCCTCTTGTTGGCGGAAGAGATAATACACACCCTTCAAGCCGAAAACACCGGTGGACGCCACTCACCAAAAGCGTCACGGAAATATTTGCCACCGAAAAACTACCATGGCCAAAAGCTCCAATGATCCGGCAGCGACCTAATGCGGATCAGAGCAAATCCTGTGACTTCCACGGGACAAAAGGTCATAGTACGGAAGAGTGTACATCCTTGAAGGATATTGTTGAAACATTCGTCAAGGATGGAAGACTTGCACACCTTGTGGCATCAATCAAGAAGGGAGGAAGGAATGATAACCGGTACAGAGGCAACGGACGAAAACCCATTGACATCAGCATCAACATGGTTCATGGTAAGATGAGAGGAAGAAAAAGGCGAGCGACAGAACCATGCGCGTGGAAGGAAGCTGAGGTGCGCTTCCCGCGAGTGCCAGGAGGACCCAGCAAAGAAGGCCCTATCGTCATCAAAAGCCAGTTGGGGCACTACATCAATTCTCGCACTCTTGTTGACAACGGCGCCTCGTCAACGGTGATGTACAGGCAGTTCTTCGACAAGCTAGATGACGAAGACAATGAACGCCTGGAAACGATCTACGCCTCGATGGAAGGGTTCGACGGCAGCACAAACACCCCCTGGGTATCCTATCTTTCCCCGTCACTCTTACGGACGGGAATCACTCACGCACAGAAGACGTGGATTTTGTCGTAATGAGGAAGCCACACCACACATACGACATTCTCTTCGGAAGAGACGGGATGGCAAGATTCATCGCCGTGGTATCTTCAGTCCACGGCATGATGGGATGGCCAACAGCTGAGGGTGTAGCGATGATCACCGGCATTCCCCAGGTATGCATCGCATCTGTCTCATCTAAACCCAAACCAAAGATGGCTAAACCAACCATCACCGAACCGGAAAGATGGGCCTTCAACGGCAAATACCCTGACCTGGCCGTTTCCATTGGCCCAACAGTTGTTGATCCCACACGCACCTTACTCAAGCGCTTATTACAGAAAAACGCTGACATCTTCGCGTGGACACCAGCTGACATGACTGGTGTACCCCGAAGTAAGGCAGAACATAAGCTCAAGTGCGATCCGGCTGTTACGCCAGTCGTACAAAAGCGTAGAGTAATGGGGCCAGAACAAACTAACGCGTGTAGAACCCAGGTCAAGGAACTCCTTGACGCAGGCATTGTACGCGTTAGTAGATATCAAACATGGGTTGCAAATCCCGTTATGGTACCAAAGAATAACAAACAATGGCGCATGTGCATAGATTTCAAGGACTTAAACAAAGCATGCCCCAAAGATTGTTATCTGTTACCCGAAATTGATCTTAAGGTGGATTCGTTAGCACCGTTTCGCCTTAAATGCTTCCTGGATGCGTATAAGGGGTACCATCAAATCCACATGGCCGTTGATGATCAGGACAAAACCGCTTTTCGGACGCCCGATGGCACATTTTGTTACCAAATGATGCCATTTGGACTTAAGAATGCCGGGTCCACATACCAACGCCTGATGGACAACCAGTTTCATGCCCAAATTGGGAGGAACTTGGAAGTCTACATGGATGACTTGGTCATCAAAAGCCCTGACGCAGAAGCGATGTTAAAAGACATCGAAGAAACTTTCAACACGCTTAGGAAGATAAACATGAAACTCAACCCGAGCAAGTGTGCCTTTGGAATGGAAGAAGGGAAGTTCTTGGGGGTCATCGTCACTAAAGATGGCTTCAGAACGAACCCTGAAAAGGTCGAAGCCATTATCAAAATGGAATCACCTACTACCATCAAACAGGCTCAGACACTGAATGGACGACTAGTGGTACTTAATCGCTTTTTGGCAAACCACGCGGATAAGTCGTTTCCTTTCGTGTCAACGTTGAGAAATTGTTTAAAGAAAACGCACTTCCGCTGGACACCAGAAGCGGAAGCAGCTTTTCAGGAGATTCGGTCACGCTTGATCGAACTCCCAACGCTCACAGCACCAAAAGCGGGAGAGGAGTTAATCCTATACCTTTCCGCAACAGATAGAGCAACCGGGGCAGTCCTGCTAGTAGAGCGAAAAGGCATCCAGATGCCAATCTATTATGTCAGCCGTATCCTAACAGACGTAGAAACCCGGTACTCTACCCTCGAAAAATTAGTCTTAGCACTTATACACGCTTCACGCAGGTTAAGACGATATTTCCAGGGTCACCCAATCACCATTCTCTCCAACTTCAAACTTGCAAACGTTCTACGCAAACCCGAGTTATCGGGACGCCTAGCCAAATGGGCAATTGAGTTGGGGGAGTACGCGATAAAGTATAAGCCAAGACCAGCCATAAAAGGCCAGGTTTTGGCCGACTTTATTGCGGAAGTGCCTGCATCGCGGGAAAAAGAGTGCCAGGAAGAGGCTCAACCCTCTCCAGCACAGGACATCAATGATGTCTGGCGACTCTACACTGATGGAGCAGCCAGTAACGAGGGTTCAGGCGCAGGGCTGAAACTAACCAACCCAGTAGGCCAAGAATACACTTACGCTATTCGACTGGATTTTCCAAGTACGAATAACGAAGCCGAGTATGAAGGATTCTTGGCCGGACTGAGAATTGCGCGTAAGATGGGAGTGAAACACTTGGAAGCCCACGTGGATTCTATGTTAGTAGCCAATCAAATCAACGGGACGTACACGGCCGTGAACGACACAATGGCCCTGTACCTCGCAAAAGCAAAAACCCTTATGCGCGATTTCAACGACTGCAAAGTCATACACGTCAAGCGTAGTGAAAACAAATCTGCGGATGCGTTAAGCAAGCTTGCATCATTAGCCTTCACCCACTTGGGAAAGGACATCCGCATTGAACTCCTTGAGGCACCTTCGGTCCCGCACAAGGAAATTTGTGTCATCCAAACCGGCACAGAAACGTGGATGACACCAATAATAAAATACCTCGCGGCAGGTACACTACCAGAGTCAAAAACACAGGCAAGAAAACTACGCTGTAAAGCATTGAATTATCAACTCATCGATGACATCCTTTACAGACGTAACTTTCTTGGCCCACTCTTAAGATGCGTGGACAACCAAGATGCTGACTACCTCCTAAGGGAAGTACACGAAGGCATCTGTGGAGTACACGCAGGTCCACGTGCTGTTGTAGCTAAGCTAAACAACGCGGGATACTTTTGGCCGGGGATGCATACGGATGCGCTGGCATACATTAGAAAATGCAGGTCTTGTCAGCTCTACGCACCCAACACGCACCGCCCGAAGAATGAACTTGTTCCAGTCACCTCTTCATGGCCATTTCAGAAGTGGGCCATCGATGTGACAGGCCCATTTCCTACGGCAGCAGGAAATGTTCAGTTCCTAGTGGTAGCCATCGACTACTTCACCAAGTGGATAGAAGCAAAACCCTTAGCCCAAACAACCGCGAAACATATCAAAAAATTTATTTGGGAATTTATTATTTGTCGTTTTGGACTTCCACAGAATTTGGTGAGCGATAACGGCACCAACTTTGCTGACAAGAAGCTACAACAGTGGCTGAAAGAACTTCAAATCACCCACACCTTTACTTCAGTGGCACACCCGCAAGGTAATGGTGAGGTGGAAAGAGCAAATAAGAGCATCGTCGAAGGCATAAAGAAAAAACTCTTGGAACACAGATCCGGCTGGGTGGACGAGCTTCCGCACGTCCTTTGGGCAAACAGAACGCTGAAGAAGGCCAGTACGGGAGAAACCCCGTTCAGTCTCACTTATGGCACTGAAGCCATGGTCCCGGTCGAAATTGGTTTACCCTCACCAAGGGTCTTGATTCAACCAGAAGACAATGATGCGGAAAGACGGTTAGACCTTATGCTAACCGAGGAACGCAGAGACTTAGCCGCAGTGCGTGAAGAGAACTACAAGCGACAAATGCAAAAGTACTACAACACGCGGGTAAAACTCTGCAACTTCAATGTAGGAGACTACATACTGCGTAACAACGAGGCTTCGAACCAAGAACGCCCAGGAAAGCTGGCCCCGGTCTGGGAAGGGCCATACATTATCAAAGAAATTCTGGGAAAGGGCGCATACCGGCTCGAAAGGCTCGATGGCACTCCCATCCCAAGAACATGGAATGGAGCTCAATTACGCAAATGTTATATGTAGATCAATTCCAAACTTGTAAAGAAAAGGCCTAGAGCCACTTCTAATGGAAATAATTCTCCTTTCACAATGTGTTGATAGCCTTACCTTTATACTTATGAACTTCCCACACTGATGTGCCGGTATTCACCGCATAAATAGGGGAAGAAGTAAGTCGTTACGTGTGGAAGGCGGCAAAACCCGCATAAACACAACGGTAAAAATTTCAAGTTTTAAGGAAAACCTCCACGCAGGTCAGGTGTAAGTAAAGTTTAGCCATCCTTGTAAGTGCAAGTGACGGTCTTACCCGCACAATCACGAACAAGGAGGCAAAACTTCAACCTATTATCTACCACGTCCAAAGGTTAACTTATTCTGAACACTTAGAAAATTTCAAAGGAAAAGATGAGGAAAACTTCCACGCAGGTCAGATATAAGTAAAGTTAAGCCATCCTACTAAGTGTAAGTGACGGTCATACCCGCACAATCATGAAAGAGGAAGCGAAACAAACTTATAATTTGCTACGTTGAAAAGTTAACTTATCTAAGTACTAAAGAAATTGCTAAGTTAGATCAAAACATGCGTAAAATAAACAAGGCAAAGAATTAACACAATCTTTATTCCATCAAAATTCAAATATTACAAAGATTGCTGGGTGCATACCCGCATACAAAAGAAGCTATACAAAAACAAAAATCTACGCTAATGGTGGAAAGGGATCTTCAGGATCATGCTTCAGGACCACTTCCACTTGGACCCGCACCATCAGTAGAGCGTGGCGGTTCAAGGAAAGCTTTAAGAATAGCTAGCCCATCATCAGCAGCAGCGACTTCGTTTACCTTCTCCACCACCGGATGCGGGAAGGCGGCATACTGATTCACTGCTTGGTCATAAACAGCTTCAGTATCCACATCATACAAAGGGAAGTTGGAAGGCGGGATGCCTTTCTCAACAAACCCTAGACCAAGTAGGAAGCCGGCCTTTTCCCCATCCTCATGAGAAGCGTTGAGGGCTGTGCTCATAGCATCGTCATAAGACGTCTCCGTGAAGACCCGATGCACAACCTACAAAAAGAAAAAAAAATGCAAGTATCAAAACCTTTTCTATTTACAAAGAAAAGCGTAAAGACATGAAAAGCTTACCTGAGACAACGCTTCTCGAAGAAGCCATTCCTTGGCAACCAGAGCTTCTTGGAGGGTGGCTTGAGCTTGATTACAGGCGCGTTCGGCTTCACTTTTATTGAGGTTGGCAAGCAACACTTCCTTTGCAGCAGCCTCTTCGACGCCCTTTAGCTTCCGCTCAGTGTGGTCAAGCACGCCCCTCTGGTCCAGGATCTCTTGGAGCTTCTTCGCGTCCTCCATCGCCAAGGCATCATGAGCCTGTTGGAGCGCCTCTAATTTAGCTTTAAGTTCCTCATTCTCGAGGCGTAGAGGCTCAGCAACAGCTTCAGCCTTGGTGGCCCTTTCAGTTGCGTTCCTAGCAGTTTCCTTAGCTAGCCGAAGCTGTTCGTTAACAGCTTGGGCAGCCTTGGAACGGGCCTCGAGACGGGCCTGAACCTCAACTTCAAGGGCCTTGAACGCCTTCTCCTTCTTCGCAGCCGCGGCGGAGAGCCTCCTATTCTCCTCCCGGACAGCCCGCGCCTGAGCTACTTCTGGTATGCGAGCTGCTTTTAACTTGTCGTTTTCACGACAAAGCAGCTCGACGCGCGGCTGCATCCGGGCCAGGAGAACCCGAAGCTCATTGGTTAGCCTACCCTCCTGGTAGCTAGCCATGGCTTCCCCCAACGCACCACTGGGAGCTGCGTGACGAGCCCACTCCACGCACTCCACAGGTGTGCGAAGGGTTGTTCCTCGGCGGATGTTCCATCGTGGAAAATACACTTCATTGGAATTCGACACTGCAAAAAACAAAAAGCAGTTAGGAAAAGATGATATAAAAAAAAAAAAAATAGGCCAAAAGAACCCTACGCACCTGTAGGGTCAATAACAGGCCGATAGCCGCCAAACCCATCACCAGAACCCAAGGGAAATCCGTCCAAAAGGTCAGGTAGATGGGAAGGAGGCACAGGTTGGCGGGAAGCCCCATGCATACCTGAAGGATCGGCCGTCGTTGCCGATGACGGAGGTGGCATGGTGGAGGCCGCCGCGGTCGCCGCTGCGGAGACCGCAGCAAAAATAACCGCCGGCTCAGTGAAAGATGCGGTAAATATGACATTGACAGCCGGCGGTGATGTCATCACAGCTGGAACAGTTGGCTCAACGGAGTGAGCAACTGAACCAGCGGAAGCAGGCGAAGGTGCAGCCGCCTGGGTCGTCGCCTCAGGTAGGCTGACCAAGCCTACCGTCATGGGCGGGGAGGTACTCCTCCCCGCTCCACCCTGGAATGCGTCAACATCCACGCCTGCACAAAGAAGATAAGTATTAATGATGGAAAGCTATGAAGTTAAAAATAAAGTTCGTACTTACGGGTTTTCTTGAGCCTAAAAGTGCGGACAGGCGGGGATGAACCCGATGGAGCCGGCCTCTTCACGCCGCTCACCGTTGTCATCCTGGGCTCTCCGGAGGTGACAGTCGTCGCAGCCTCCGGAGCGGTGGTCTTATCACCACCGGGGTTCCCCGCCACCACCTCGCTCTCGGCCTCTGAGTCAGACCGAGGCGCCGGATCGGCAGTGGAGGCCACCTTTTCCTTCCCCTTCCCGCCGGCAGCCTTCTTCTTCCGCACCAACGGAGGACCATCTGCGGATTCCTCATCAGAACATAAGATTAGAGGAATTCCAGCAGAGGTTTCAGCATTGAGGGGTCGAGGGTTGAATAACGCCTTACCTGGCCGCCTGGCGCTCAGGATCTCGTGGCCTAGCGGGTAGACCTCAACGAACCGATCCGCCGTTTGTTCTAGGATGGGCAACTCGTTCTCATCTAGAGCACGAGTACCCATCCGAGCGGGACTGTCAGCCTCCCGCGGATACAGGAGCGACTGCAAGTCGTTCCCCTCTGAAATAAAAGAAAAGCAGTTAGAAGACAAGCCTATATAAACAAAGTAAACAGAGCATACCGTAAGGAACAGAGTTCAAACCGTATTCGAGGACGATCGGGATCTTTTGCGCATCCGCATCTTTCCACACCCGGCTCATCCCGAGCATCACCATCCCGGACTCCGCAAACCGGTAAACCGGAGATTGGACTCGGGAAATCTTTGAAAACCATTCCGCCTCCTGGTAGTTGGAGGCGTGAAGGCTGGGGAGAGCTTGCCCATTCTTAAATTTCATGGCAAGGGGGATGGCGCGAGCAGAGATGAAAAAGAACTCCCGCTTCCACGAGCGAAGACTGCGCTCGGTTGCGCAAATCTTCAAACCCTTTATACGGGTTATCAGAGTATACCACCCCTGGATGCACTTCCAAGAGTAGAAGGTCATCAGGCGGTCGACGAAGGGCTCAATGCCCAGAATCCGGCACACCCACTCGAAGTGGCGAATCTTCGCGATCGCCATCGGGTGCACCTCGGTCAGGTGTACACCGTGCCTCTCTAGGACACGGTACACAAACTTTGTCAATGGGAACCTAAGATTCCCATAGACAAAGAATGCAGTATATACCCCGATCTTGCCTCTGGGGGCATCATACACCGTCTGATGGGGTTCAGGAAACTCAGGCTCAAGAGACTCGAGCATGAACTTCCTGACGATGTACTGATATAGATCGACAGGCAGAGCACACTGGCACTCGCCAGCAGTACTCTTGTCATCGGCGTACACCCCAGCCTCCTGGGCTGTAGCCTCAAGATCGTGAGACGACATCTTGCAGATATGAAAGAAGAAAACGATTTTAAGAGAATGCTCGACTGAAAAGATGAGTATTCGCCGGAAATCGTTTTGAAGATGAAGAGAAAAGTGAAAGTGTGGATTACAAAGAACCCTCTCCCCCTTTATATACTAATCGCAATTAATGCGATGAATTTAATGCGGAAGAGAGAGAAATCGCAGGTGCAATGAAACTATGACACGTGGCAAAAAGCAAGCTGGCAACAGCTGTTGAAAGGACGCGTCCATTAATTTCGCGGCCACGCGCCCGAAAAATTGCGCCCACGCGCCTGAAAAAGCGTCTGGAATGACCAGGTACTGTCACGTCACCATAACTTCCTGCACGTCCTGACACAGTCAGAAGAAACCGTCGCACGACGTTTCAGCAGTTTGGACTGTTCTTATCCTTTCACCAACTCTTCGAATTTCAAAAAATTTCAAAAATATTCAAAAGTAAACGGGAAAATACCCCTTACCTTGGCAACCAAGTAACTATAAGACGGGTGCGGGTACAGTGTTAAGGCAAAACCCTTCACATACTTAACACCCGCAGGGAATTGACGCCAGGAACACCTTGGAAGTAAAGTAACCGTAAGACGAGTGCGGGTACAGTGTTAAGGCAAAACCCTTCACTTACCTAGCGCTCCGCAGGGAATTGAAACCAAGAAGGATCTTCTGGGCAATGCTTGCGGAAACGGGAATAACATCCCCGCATAGCGGGAACGTCGAGAACTACATTGTTTGAAGCTCCAGGATAGAATTGGTGGTTTTAACATAATTGATCACTATGTTTAAAACTACCAAAACCTCATGGAGAATCCACACGTGGGACTCAACGCTCCTGACTTGCGAGGAGGTTATAGACCTACCCGCATCATACCCAAAGATCAAGCAGGAAAGTCGGGATTTCTGCAAGTGACAAGGACTTCCGCGGGAAGAATCCCCATGGAAAACCTTAAAACTAAACCCTTTTCTAAACCCTTTGCTTAAGTCCAAAAGTTCACCTCACTTTATTAAACATTCATGAGAAGAACATTGGACTGGGGGGACTTGAAGAGGTAGGTCCCAGCAGAGCCCAGTTGGACCCGCAAGACTCACCCTGAAAAGAGACGTCTGCGCAGAAACCAACTGGATCCGCAGGACCCACCATGCTCAGAGACGTGACGTCCTTACGCGCAGTACGCAAGCTGTTCCCGCAGGAAATGCCTCCCAATGGTGAAGTACTCTGCCTGTTCCCGCAGCTGCGGATACAAGCCATCAGGGAAGGCCACCCGCGCAGCAAGGCTACACGTACAAGGCACTTAGCTCTCAAATACAGTTGTCACCTGAAGGAATGAGCAAAACGGGAATACTCCCGCCCAAATGAGCTAGTCCGTATGCTTCTGGAAGATCTTTTGTACTATACCTACCAAGGTATGGGCAAAACAGACGATCTGACCAGAGCAGCCCATGAACCAATCACAGGGTGACAGCTCACCGACAACAGTACGAGGAGGAGCACCCTCTAGTACTGTTTCACTATTAGCCGCTGCCTACTCACCAACCCTTACTGTGGGACGTGCGCAGCCTACAGTTGGTGGAACAGTGCATAGCCGGCAGTAAAGGAACAGTATACAGCCGACCTTGTCACTGTCGGCCGTAGCCTATTCACCAACCAGCATGGCTCGTGCGTAACCCACTGTTGGTAGAACAGGAATACTATTCAGCCGGCTGTACCTTCTAGGAAACCTACCTTCGGCTATAAATACTCCAACACCTTGGAATGGTAAGGACATCATCTGATATCTCGTTATCTTATCTAGCAATCTCTTAATATACACTTATATTCAGAGCAATCTAGTCTGATTCTCACGCCGGAGGGTGGTCACAAGGAGGAACCCCCCCCTTCTCAGTGACGAGCTTACGGTGTCTGTTTTGCAGGTCACCTGAAGAACAACCTTCTCTGCTGGACTTCATCCTCGTGGGAAACATTACTTAACCCACAGATTATCCGTAATCTGCCCTGGGTCACTTAGTGTTTCTTCATTATGTTTCAATCGTAATGGGTTTATTGGAAAGAATAATAACTAATTAAAATTATATGGGTAACATGGGTTATGCAAAATGAACAAATATGCATCAGTACTATTTTGATGTATTTTATGTAATCATATTAACAAATTAGTTTCTCATAATGGGCAAAACTGTTTTTCAAGTCACCCATTAATCAAACCCGAAACTTTTGAAATTTAGTAAAAAGATCATTTTTAATCCAAGCACATATTAACCAGCTCATTTTACTACCATTACTGAAATGTGACTATTCTGGAAACAACTTTGTTCGCAGTATTGTATTGGTTGGGAGATCCGAACAAATATGCTGGCATAATGTGGTGTTCAGGACAATGTCCATATTTTGTTACATGCTTATAGTTAAATTTTTGCATATATTAGTTATTTTGTTTTTCTTTAGAATGCATAGGAAAAATATTTATGTCTTTATGACATTGAACTACCTGTTCACTGAATGGGTATAAAACTAGTTCATTTTTGCTACTAATGATTTTGATTTTTTTTATTAAACTAGTTTAATTATATTCAACTTCTTGAATTAGTTTCATATAAAAAGGTAAATTAATTACAAACCAATACCTTAAACCAAAGTACTAAGCTATATTTACTTACATTATCCTATATATTAATTTGCAACTCTTGACAGCTTTGGATGTTGTACCCTTGGCTTCCTGTATTGTACAATTCCTCATCTTCTCTCTCCAAAACATTTTTGAATTGCGTGCTATTCTGATTAGACCAAAACTATGTCGTTAACCAAAACCATCAACATCAATAAAACTAAAATGCGCCGAACAAGAAATCTTATACTGGTCCAAACCCGTTATGCTCCACTTGCAACTATCATCACCTAGCTCAATTCCTGTGCCGTCTTTGCACCCAATGCAATCGTTACGGCCACCTTTCTAATGTTTGTCGTACGCCACCTAGTGCGCCAGCCGTCCTGCAACGGTCTGTGTTACCTATTCCTAGGCCCGCTACTACCCGTGCTTGCTACAATTGTGGAGACCCTAATCATCTCCGTAATTTGTGTCCTCAATTTATCCATGCTCACCAAGCTCAAGCTATACATGCACCCTACTATACTACCCATGCTCATCAAGTCCAAACCTATCAACCATACATTCTTCAAGCTCCTCTCAATCAAGATCATTCTTACTTAAACCAAACCTATCAAATCCCGTGCCTGCAAGCTCAATTTTAGCAAACTTACACCAATCAAACCCCACTCTTGCAACCTGTTCAAGCTCAACCTATTCAAGATATTCCAAATCAATCTACCTCGACTGCTCAAGTTCTTATGGATCCAACTTCTTCAAGTGGTTATCAAGTCAACCGTAAAGCTTCTCAAGGACTTTGAAGACTTTTGTTGCTTCTATCTTTAGTTATTTTGTCTTTTCAAGCTATGCATTGTAATGACTCTTTATTTAATTATCAAAACTTTTGCTTTCACTCAAAATTATGTCTTTTAATGTTTTGTAACCCACATGATGGGACGGATTATGCGGACCATCTGACGATAAAAGTAATTATGGTCGCGAACGTAATTATCCAAGTCTTCGCATGGAAATCATAATACGTACAATTGTGTGTCATAATCTAGAACCGAAAGTAGTTTGAGGAACGGTACAAATGTTAAGATGATAAGGACATGGTGGATACGCCGATGGTACATACTATATATAAGTGCCCTTATCGGATTTTCATTTGAGCGTTGCTCTTGCTATTAGAAGTTCTATGTTATGGTAAATTTTAAATTTTATTTAAAAAAAAATATTTTCCTTAAAGTTTAACAGGATTGTGTTTTAGTTTTCCTTAATATCGGGACGAAATTCCCTAAATTAGGTGAGGCTGTAATATTTCGGATTTTTCGTATTCGTATTCGTATTTGTTTACCCGATTCGGGAACGTAATTCGGATCTTTCTTATCAATAAAATTATGCATTTACTAGTAAATTAATTGTGTTTAACTTAGTGTATAATTCCTTAACTTTCAATTATACCAAATAGCACTTAGAAACTCTTAAAATCGTTTAAAATGGCTTAAATATGCATTTCTGGAACTTCAGGGACTAAAACTGTTAAAAAAATCAAAATCTGGTAAACATCCCTTCCTTCGCGTAGCACGAAGGAGGAACCCTGCAGGTTCGCGTAGCGCGAAGCAGCGCAGTTTTAGCTAAATTGGTTTTCGATTCTCGTTTAATGCTAAGTATTTCCCTAAACGACCCTAAATCACGAAAATTAAGCTACAAGTTAGTTAATCTGCTATTGAAAAGTGTCTAGGTTCATTCCTTGTGATTTGATTGATATATTGGAGATCACAAGACCCGATTTCGTCATCAATATATTATTCGGTTACCAAAATGAGTCGATTTCTTGTTCTACAAGTTGTACCTCTGCCTATATAATCAAACCACACTTCCCTAAACCCTAATAATACCTCTCTTAGTCGTCACCCGCTTTAAACATACGATTCCACCTTCGTTTTTTGCTATTTCACGCAAGATTTTTAGTGTTCGTGTTGGCTTTCAAGCATTCTTAGCCTTTGACTTTCGTTTCCCATCGATTCAAACATTATTCGGATAAGTTGTCTTATGATAGTTGTTAACTATTATTCATTAGTCTATAACCCTCAATAAATTTCTGAGATTGAAAGGAATTGACGGGTCAATTTGACTCCAATATGTTTAAGGGCATATTGGTCAACAACTTTAACCAATCGTTTTCTATCACTTCTGTTCGGAACCGACTTTCGGTCGAGAAGACTTTTATTTTTGTTTTGAGATTTCAAGGCTCGACTTTCGACTCGCTGTTCGGATTCTGGTCAGTACCAGCTCGCTTAAACGGTAAATATCTCATAACTGAAGTTCTAGACATCCGTTTGGATCGATTCCAACGGCTATGTTCTCGCTTTTAATCATAGTTTATTATCTCTAAGTTTTAGGTCTGTTTGGATTTATTTTAGTCAGCACGTTAAAGGATGGTTCGTTCGTTTAATCGTGTTTTTATTCTTATTTCTAGAACACTCGCCTAAGCAATAAAATGAGATATCATTCCCATTTTATTTTACTATTTTCAAACGTTTTGGGGACATATGTGTATCTAATTTATATTTTTATATTCTATATATACACAAACTCACAAACTTATATATTGTGTGTATTTCAATTAAATGCCAATTGCTACTTGTTTTAGTGTTTATTTTATCGCATTTGAAGAGGTCCATCATAATTACATTATAGTATGATCATACGCCGTCTTAGTAGCCAAAGCCCGATTCGCATGGAGATGGCCAACTGACACTCACATTTGTATGCTAGTCATAGTAGCCAGTGCCCAATTCGCAAGACAACGGTCAACTGACACCAGTATTTGCTCATGGTTTGATTTATTTATACTCACATTATTTTAGGTTTGCTTATCATTTTTATATATTATTATTAGTGTCAAACTGATGATTATCTCACTCAACATGTGTTGTTGGCAAATCTCTGTTTATTTTGTACGCATATGCAGGTTATCGGTTCATTTAAAGTTAAGGTGAAGAACACATAGAGAGACTTTAGACATAAAAAAATAAATAATATTTAAATGTTATTTCGTTTTGGATAATTATTGTCATGTTTGTAATTTGTGCACATATTTGAAATTTGAAATAAATAAATTAAATAGATATTGTCATATTTTATAACGTATGATAGTACCTCGTGAGCTGTGAACCAACGGCTCGCACCATGGCATTTCCGTCTTAGGTTGGGGTGTGACACCGTGGATGTTAAAAAAAAGTTCCTTTAAAGACTTTGCAAGAGCTTCAACAGGTGGTATTATGATGATCGAATAAGTGAAGCTGTGATTGTTTTGGGTTCGGGTGCTAGATTAGAGTTTATTCGGATATTGGATCCGATGTGGCTAGTCAACCTGTCTGAATCTGATAATGACGTGTTATTCAATAATCAGAACAGATGGGCGCACAACAAAGACCATGAGCTGGCTATGCAATTCCAACGTGTTGTTCGCGTTTGTCATGCTTTTGGAATTCATAGTTGTGCCGATTGGAAGACCAGAAGATTCAGGATGTGATAAAGCTCGAGACGAGGGGGAGTTTGTTGATACATCAGAAGTCGTCTCGTTCTTTTTTTTTTATCATATTTGTAATAGACTTAATGTATATGGGCTATTTGTAATAATGTAAAGCTCATTCGTTATGGCTTGTATAGCGAATGAGAACAATTTTGTAGTTCATTCGTTAAGGAATGTTTAACGAATGAGGTTTAAAGTGTAAGGACCATTCGCTAAGGATGTTTAGTGAATGGTGTAGCGAATGTGGTTCATTCACTATGCATGTATAGCTAATGTGTTCACCGTCTCCTATAAATACCCACTGTAATTATTTCAATTATAACGGTACTTATTTTATCGAAACCCTCTCGTTATGTTGTCAAAATCTACTCTCAACACACACACACACACACACATACACACTAACATAGGGGTGTTCTTCGGGTTTGTTTTTCAGGTATTGGGTAAGTTTTAAATCTTGACCCAAAACCCAACCCAAATCTCTCACGGGTTTTTCGGGTTCGGGTAATTCGGGTTCGGGTTTTTTCGGGTTGGGTTAGTCGGGTTTCGAGTATCCTAGAAAACAAATAAACAAAAGAAAGAAAAGCACAAAAACAAAAAAAAATTAAAAACTACAATGCTAAAATTAAAACATATCTTCTTGTGTAACTCCCGAAAATTTCGTTAATCGGCTTGATCGCTATTAAAGTTTGTTTAAAAGACGGGGTTTCATCTTTCTAATTTAGGAGCCTTGTAATACGTTTTATAAGTCCATTTATCCATCATTTTGCTCAAGACATCACCTCTGTGACACCCCGAATTGTCACATTAACTCCGTTAACCCAAACTCCGTTATCTTACACGTCATGTTTAACATTTACACTAGACAATAATGAGTCAAACACATGAGTCTGTCAGTAACGTGTTGGTGGTTAATGTCGATTAATATATGTTTAATAATTTGGATATAATTGTTATGTGCTAGATGATTTTATGTGTTGCACGATTTAGTACATTATGCTCGCTTAACATGTTATTAGTTATTATATAAAAATAACATCTCGAGCATATGTTTATTAAATCATCTATGTGAAATTAAACGTTAAAGAATTAGGTGTTTAGTTCGTAGCTTGTTGTGTGGAATTTCGATCAATTGTGCGTTAACTCATATGATTTCAACTTTTTACAAGAGTAATATTTTATGAAATAACGATATTTTTTTTATAGACTTAGGTTATTATGTTAGTCATAATGATTTGTTATAACCCGGTTTGAAGTTAAAAAGGTTTGTTCAAGCCAAAGCTCATTGTAAAAGGGCCATACTTGTAAATAGGATTAATAATAATACTAATAAAATTAAAACCCTAAATTCCCCACACAAAACCATTGATCCTTTCCCCTGCTCTCTTTCACGACCACAAGCACCTCCCATCCCTAATTCATCTTCAACTCAACATTGGTTCTTGCAATTGGTGGTGTATTTGATTGATTCTCATCATTCCTAATACTAATTGGTATGTATTATGTATCAATTTCCTGTTTTAATAAGTTCTTGATAAATCCTAAATGCCCAAAGTGCTGTAAATTTTATGATTATTATGTTAATTGATGAATTAGAACCCTAGAGATGTCATAAACATGTTAGGGTTTGAGTTTTGATTATAACAGTTTGCTGACAGATTCAAACTCGTTTATTGTTTGGTATGTAACTCGATGATAATTGATTGTTTTTGATTGATTCTTATTTCCATGATGTTATAATTTGAGTCTAGTTTCCAGAAAGGTATAATTTGTAATTTTTGGATCAGATTTAAATGGTTGTTATGATTTTATAAAAACATAGGTCAAAGCTGATTCGGGGAATTATATTCTGGTTTGTCTTTCCAACACCATTACTCCCTAATGACAAAGCCAAATGGGTTGGTTCCACTTCTAGAACTTAGTATTATGCGTTTAGGAGACAACCCAATTGGCCTTGCATAATTTTGATAAATGAGTTGAGAGAACCATTAAAATACTTTTTATTGCGCAATCTGCTGAACTGTTGGTACATATCTGCAATGAATGAATTATTGTGAGTTTTATATGCATGATTAAAATATAATAAAACAATTTTGAGAAACATAATTCATATATTCTAATGTGGTAAATTTTGTAGAATTTATTTCTAAGTTTTACTTACTAAATAAAATCCGTTTGTACATGCTATAATCTGTCTTGCAAACCGCCTGATCAGAATTTGAATAATATGACAATTGCTTGATGTTTTGATCATGGTGTGACATAGGATGCATGTTAGAACAACTTGGAACTGCCAACGTTAATTGAAATCACCAACGAGTTGTCGGGTCAATTTTGTGTTTGTGTGTGAGTCCATACGTGAGTCTTAGAGTATTGTGTTGTTGAACACACTCTCATAACATAAACACTTGTACTAGGTATCTGTTAACGAGTCAAGTACATTCTTTTGACTTTTAAGAAAATTCTATTACACGCGACACCAAGTGAGTTTCATGATGCCCCTTTGTCTAGCACACATACCTTCGTACGATTTTACCCATTTAAACGTTCTGGACGATATTGTATAGTTTTACTGGTATTTGTATATTTCTATGATTATGTATAGATTATATCCTATGCCTTAGGATATTTTTAAACCCGTTTATGATCTTATATTCCTGAAAATTATATATATTATCTATAGTCTAGGCTTGAGGATCTTATTGGGCCTTGTATTAATTCCTAGACTACTCATTATTTATAGTTTACACGTGATGATGTTGTTTGGTTAATCGATTGGCTAAGATTTATATTATTAATAGTCTATGTTTAAGGACATTATTACACTTGTTTATAATTATATATATTTCAGAAAATTTTATATTATTGATAGTCTATGTTCGAGAACATTATTGGACTTGTTTATATTATATATTTCCGAAAGCTATATATTATTGATAGATTATGCTTGAGGATAATAATAGACTCCTCTATAATTATATGTTCCCGAAATTATATACAGGCTATGCTTAATGATGTTATTTAGTTGATTGATTGGTTAAGATGTATATAGGCGTGTCTATTGATGTGAATGTTTCTGATAAACTGTGACCGGGTCAAATATATTACTCGAGAAAGACTCGGGGTGAGGAGGCCCGTGTTGCATGTTTATGTTAAGGCGGGTCAAATATATTACTTGAGTCCTTGACTTCGTGTCTCATGACTTGGGGTGAGGAGGCCCGCCGTTTTGTGAGACCGTGACCGAGTCAAATATATTACTCGAGTAAGACTCGGGGGTGAGGAGGCTCGTGTTGCATAATCATGTTTTGTTAACCGTGACCGACTCAAATATATTACTCGAGGAAGACTCGGGGTGAGGAGGCTCGTGTTACGTGATTTTGTTTTGTTAAACTGTGACCGAGTCAAATATATTACTCGAGGGAGACTCAGGGTGAGGAGGTTCGTGTTACGTGATTTTGTTTTGTTAAACCGCGATCGGGTCAAATATATTACTCGAGGAAGACTCGAGGCGAGGAGGCTCGTGTTGCGCGTTTGACCAAGGAAAATTATTTATTTATCTACTTTTGATTTCCTCCAAAATTTTTGTTTTTATTTATTAAATTGATTTATAAATATCATTTATAAAAACATGAACTCACTCAGCTTAAGCTGACTTTGTGTGTATGTTTGATTGATTTTCAAGTTAAGTTGGGGACTACCGATTGGACGTGCTTGAGACTAACCGGATGGTTGAAGGCATATCTAGTCGGAGAATTAATAATGCAAACTGTTTTCTTTTCATTTATTATTACACGTATTTAAATTTTGATTTTTCGGCATATTTCCCGGTTTTGGGATTTGGTACATGATTATTTTCCGCTACATGTAACTCTAGAGTTGTTTTTAATAAACTTAAACCGATTTTGTCCTTTACATAAGAATATTTTGGTATGATGACCAACTATGGGACTCCCGGGTTTCGGGGTCTTGCATCTTGGCTTATACACAAATAATCAAATAACAAACCAGCATAACTTGATAAAACAATTCAAAAGAAGAGTAAAACTAACTCGAGCCTTGATCGTATTCAATCGAGCATGATTTGGATGTTCGATTTCGGTTGCTATTAGAAATAAACAGAAAACATAAATTAATAATAAACAATCAATCCATAATAGTTAGAATTACAACAGTCGATTAGAGCCAGATTATGATAACTTTAGTGTCTAAGACTTAGCTTATTATACCTAAAAAATATATTTAATTTCAAAACAAAAAGTTTATTCGGGTTGACCCGAAACTTATAAATCAAACTCGAGAACCAACTCAAAGTACTTTGGTTTAGGTTCGGGTTAGTCTTTTCTCGGGTTCGGGTTAGTTCGGATTCAGGTTTTTTCGGGATGGGTTTCGGGTAAAAATGACAGCCCTATACTAACACATAGTTAAGTCTAATAAAGTAATTCAACAGATCATATCAATAGATTACATCAAATCGTATAGAATCAAAATGGATTCTCACCCGAGGGTTACGTCGGTGAGTTGACGCGAATTCAATTAGTATTGTTTTTGTTCTTTACGGTATAGAAACCATTGGTAAAACCTTAACGTCCAAAAATATATATTCGTCAAATTAACATATAAAAAAATAAATTATTTAAAACGATGTTTGTTTGGTCAGTAAACCCAGGCGGTGGTAAAATTCAAGCGTTGTTGGTCCTGGGCATTGAGGTGGTAATTGGACACGAATTTGGTCAGTTTCGGCTACGTTTGTTACGGTTCCGGAGCTAAAAAAGGGGACAAAATATAAAAGTTGAGGGGACCAATGGGGTGGTGTCGGTCGGCAAACTCGGCCGTTGGCAAAACCGAGCGTGGTCGGACTCGGGCGTTGAGACATTGAGTCTATGCGAATTCGTTTGGTTTCATCACGTTCGTTATGATATTAGAATTGTAACAAACAAAAGAAAAGGCAAAATTGTCATTCGGTCAGCTTCCATTATGTTCGTTACGGGACCCTAGAACGGAAAAAAAAACAAAACGCTATGGATAAGTAAGATGTCGCAAAGTGGCCCAATGGCGGCTTAACAACACCAAACTTGTCATTTATTATATAATAAAAATAATCAAATCACGGAGCCAAAAGTATAAGAGCATTCCCAACAGGTACCCATCCGTATCTTTATAATTACAATAAAAATTACTATACTTCTCTCTCGTTTTTAATTAAATAATATTTTTTTATATCTTTCGTTACAGTTTTTTCTCTTCTTTACTCACACCTAATTCAACAAATATTAAAAAATAAATAGGACAGACAAAATCTCTCAAAAGTTACAAAAAAACACTATATTTTTCTATTCACCTTATAAATTACACTCAAACCTACTCATAACTCGACCTATAATTTGCAAGATGCTTTAAAAGTCACTAAACATTTTATGCAACATTTTCAAATGGCGCGTGAGCCTTTAATTTTAATTTGAAATCACAATCCAAAACCAAGTTTCAGTTTTAACTTCGAAAACCCGCCATCCAAAACATTTCATCCTCAAACCCTCAAATTATTTTAAAAATGGCGGCATCTTCATCTCTTAAATCACTCACACTCTCCACCATTTCCACACCACCAATCTCTCACCTGGGTTTCGTTGCTTCTAACGATTTACCCACTCTTCAATGGCTGACAACACCACCACCCGATTAGCGAAGAAGAGAGCCATCGAAGCAATCGGGTCTCAACTCCTACCCGCAAACAAGAAACGGGTCGTGCTGGGTGAGATTTCGAATAATCAGAAGGTGGGTAAGTCGAAGAAGGCGAAGAAATATGTGAAACCGGTGGCTAAAGAACGTGGGATTGATGGGTTTGATAATACGGGAAATGATCCCCAAATGTGTCAAGAGTATGCGGATGATATTCTTGAGTATCTTCGTCAGATGGAGGTTTGTAAATAAAATAACCCACTTTTGGTTTTTCATTTGAATTAAGGTTCAGTTTGGTAAATTGGGTTTTGATCAATTTGTAGTGTTTAATTGATGGGATTATTTGGGGATTGAAATTTTATTTTTTATTTTTGAATTTAGGGATCTCAATTAGGGTTTTGAATCTAATTTGGGGTTTAATTGATTTGAAGTGTTTAATTGATGGGTTTGTTTGGGAATTGAAGTTTTGAAATTTCGGTTTAGGAAATTGAGTTTAATAAATTGATCTTATTTAAATTAGGGTTTTGATTAATTTGTAGTGTTTAATTGATGGGTTTATTTGGAAATTGTAGTTAGTTTTCAATTTAGGGTTCATTTGAGTTACTTTTGGTTTTCTCGTGCTTGAAGTTGCGGAGCTACTTATCCGTGTTCAACGGGTCATGCATAGTAATGTTATGACTTCAAGGTCTGCAAACATAGTCTTTAAAAAATTAGGTTTTGCAATTCAAAAAGGGGTAGCGGCGCAACTTGTTGCATGCTTGTCTTCTATTTTGATGAAATTTCATAACATGTTTCCCACCTAATAAAACAGATTCTATTTTGAAACATTCAATATTAATATTTTTCTTCATTTGAGTTTAATAAATTGATCTTATTTGGATTACGGTTTTGAGTCTAATTTGTATTTTTAATCTATCTGTAGTGTTTAATTAATGGGTTTTTATTGGAATATGAAGTTTTGATTATTTTTTTTTTTAAATTCAGATGGAGGTAAAGAGGAGGCCATTAGCAGATTACATTGAGAAGGTGCAAAGAGATGTGAGTGTGAATATGAGGAGTGTATTGGTTGATTGGTTGGTTGAAGTTGCAGAAGAATATAAGCTTCTCCCAGACGCTTTATATCTCACCGTTTCGTACATTGATAGATATTTGTCACTAAATGTTATTAGTCGACAACGACTTCAACTTCTTGGTGTTTCTTCAATGCTCATTGCATCGTAAGTATCACTTTATGTTATTATTATTATTATTATTATTATTATTATTATTATTATTCTTAGTGCTTTTGTCTTTTTTTTTTTTAAATCTAATTTGGATTTGGTGATTAACAGAAAATATGAAGAAATTAGCCCTCCACATACGGAAGATTTCTGTTACATAACTGATAACACATACACAAAGCAAGACGTTGTAAAGATGGAAGCTGACGTGCTTAAAACACTTAAATTTGAAATGGGAAGTCCCACAGTCAAAACATTTGTTAGAAGATTCGCTAGATTAGCTCAAGAAGATTATAAAGTAAGCACTGCTGCACCCTTAGGTCTAATCTTGGTTATTTATCAAGTAATTGTTCGCTCATGTGTTCTTTTTTGTATTTGACAGACACCCAATTTGCAGTTGGAGTTTTTGAGTTATTATTTAGCGGAATTGAGTTTGTTGGAATACAGCTGCGTCAAGTTTTTGCCTTCTTTGGTGGCTGCATCGGTTACATTTCTTTCAAGATTTATGATTAAACCCGAGTCACATCCTTGGGTAAGAAGCTAACGAATTGTAAAAGATTTGATTTTTATACGCAAAAGATCAATTCTTAACTGTGTTTAATAACTGTTCTGCAGAATTTGCCTCTTGAACAACTCTCTGGATACAAGGCATCTGATTTAAAAGAATGTGTTGAGATTTTACATGATTTGCAATCAAGTCGAAGATGTGGGAATTTGGTGGCAATTAGAGAAAAGTACAATCAACATAAGGTTTGTGTTACATTATTATAATAAGTGTGCATGATTTTTGTGTTCTTGTTATTGTAATAAAATCTGACTAGAATTTGTGATTTTATTGCAGTTCAAATGTGTGTCTGGGTTATCTTCTCCTTCGGTGATTCCTGCTACCTTTTTCGAAGACGTCTAGACAGCGTAGTTGGGTGGAATCTGTTGACTGTATACACCAAATTGGTGAAAATTTAGGATTAAAACATAGAGGTTGATTAGTTGTTTAGATAAAAGAATACATTATAATTATGTTGTTAGACAGTTAGCAACATGTAATAAAACAAGCTTATAGATTGAGCAAAGAAGTGCATTTTATACATACCTGTAGTTTTTCTTAAAATATATTTTGAACAAACTGCATTTATTTTTCATATTCCTTTTGTGATAAGTTTGTGTTAGAGTGGTGATATTGAAAAAACTTGGTTTTTATCATAAAATACAATATAAAGATTTCATAGATTTGGTTTATAATTATGTTGGAGTTAAAAAAAAATTGAAATTTGTTGTAATAATAGAGTGAAAGCACCAATAATGGATGGATACATTTTTCAAAAAAAATGTTTGCTGAACAGTTGTCATGTTGTAGTATAAGAGCATTCTCATCCAACCTCTCATATTATGTGAGAGGTGATTTTATAATTTAGAGAGTGATTTAGGGTGTTGTGAGTGAAGGGTTTTTACATTTTAGAAAAAGTAGTGATTTTTTTATATATTTAAAAAGTTACTGTTTATCTCCTATAATTTTTTAATATATTTTGAAAGTGGTTGTGAGTGAAGGAAAGAGAAAAGATAATGATAAAAGGTATAAAAAGTATTATTTAATTAAAATGGAAAGAGAAAATAAAGTGAGTTTTAGTAGAATTTTTGGTTTGAAGATAGAAGATGGGATGAGAATGCTCTAAAGTTTACGTAAATGTAAGAGTAAAATCCATCCAAATAATTTACACTCACATGTGTTTATTAATTTTTTTTAAAAGGCTCACCATTACAAAAAGAAATTATAAGAAAAGAGAAACATTTAAAAGTGACAAGAGGCCTAAAACATATAAGAAATGAAAATAATAAAAACACCAACAAAAAACCTTTTACATCCATTTAAATAACGCAACTAAGCATGCACCAAAGTTGTCTTAATGCCATACACCAAATTGTTTACTGAGAATTGTTATCATTTCAACCCTTTCAAATCATCCAATATGTGACTAATAAAATTGCTTGGGTCGCTTCCTGTTCTACCACATTATTTTTATGCTTATTAGGATACTTCAAAGATCCCTTATGGTATCAAAACAGTGGACTTTGGTAACTTTACCTAATCATGGATAATCGGCCAAACCCATTTAGCCACCCGACAATGAATCCTAAGATGTACCGACGACTCCTGATTCATATTGCACAAAACACACGTATCGTTTCCAACATCAACACCTCTCGTTAAGAGTGCTAATTTCGTAGAAATATGATCTAAAAGTAACCTCCAAAGGAAACAATTTACGTTAATGGGAATGCATTTCAGCCAAAAGGAACTACCATGACCTGATGCACCTTGTTATCTGGTTCCCACTTTAAGTTCTTGACCAGGAACTCGTCAATCGAACCATCCAAACCTTCCCACATCCACTTATCGCGATCCATAGTCACTACTGCTGACGATATCAAGTCCAAACAATTTTGAAATTCAACATGAAATTGGGCCGATCTAGGTATCTGATGTGCTAAAAGTAGTTTAATAATTATTAACTAAATGAACTAAAAATAAACACTAAGTAATACTCTAGACTCTCTAAAACTCGACTAAACTACTAACCGGCAAGTGAACCGATCGACTTTAGTAAAGCTAAGTAAGTCCAGATATCGAACCCACGATACTCTCTAAATTACGTTTATTAGTTAATTAGACTTGACTACAAACACGACTTATTAATTTATATTTGTTTGGGGGGTTTTTATTTAAAATACTAATTTAATACTATAATTAAAAACTAATTAAGAGAATAAGTAATTTAAACGAAAGCAAAAGTTTGTTAATTAAAATAAGATGATGATGAGAAAACTACCTAGGCTAGAATCCCCTAAATTTCAGTAATGAATTAACCCGGGAAAGTATTTAATTATGGACTGGGATCGTAAAATAGATACTTAAAAGAAAACCCTAACGGGACCCCTGACCCTTCTCAAGAGACATCTATAGATTTCTAACAAGTTTTAACGCACACCAGTATTGAAAATCAAGTTCCCTTACGGTCACCTAATTATTTATGATTTAGTTCCTTTATACGAAATCCTACCTTACAGCGTGGAAATCAAAAGCAATTTACTATATTTAATTGATTTGATAAACAATAATAAATAATGAATCCTAGACGGACTCCTTACGAAGAACTAAATCTAGCAAGATTAAATAGTAAAGACTTATCAATAACCTAGCACTTTACAGTTTTTAGGTTAGTAGTACACTTAGGTTTATTTGACAATATTATTCCTATGATCTTATCATGAAATCAACCATAAAATAATCAAGAACACAAAGTAATTGATCTAATAGCACCCTATCATATGATAAACAATAATCAAGAAAAGCTATGAAATAAAACTCATCAAACAATCCTAAGTATCCATATGCATCAATTAATTATAAGTAAATCTTTTACTAAACCATAAAAACCATAACGATAAACAATCCCAAGTCAAAACAAAACATCAAAGTAGGTTCATCATAAGCCTAAGTAGTTCATGCAATTTAGCCTAACATCTTAGGTTTAAATAAAACAAACAAAGAAGAATTCATGGCAGTAAATAAACGAAAACGAAAGAAACAAAAGATAAAACCCGTGTTCTTCGTCTTCAACTAATACACGCACCACCGGATGATTCTTCTACTCCAAAGCTGGCAAAAGCTGATCTCGTAAGCCCCGGAACTCCCCAAAATTGGCTGGAACTTTCAGGTATGCTTAAGGGTGAGTTTAGGGGTCTTTATATAGGAAACATGTGGCTTAAAATAACAAAGTCGGTTGGAATCTTCTGGAGACGGGTCCATAGCGCCGCGCGGCGGGCTTGGCCTCCCTGATCGCGCGACGCTTCGGCATCTGAAGGGGGGGGGGGGGATAGCCGGTCCGGTTCTCTTCCTGGTCTGGTCCGGTTCATTTCCTGATGGTTCGGTTCTCCGGTTTGGCTTGTTTTTGATCGTTTTTCGCCCTCTTTAACCACGAACAAGTTTCGGGACCTACATTTATTCAAATAAGTTAGTAGTATACAATTCCTAATAAAAACCAAAGATAAACTAATAAAATATTAAATAAAAAATACACGGGAATTATGTATATTAAATGTTATTTCAGTATCCTGGACCATCTCCATACCCAGCTAACATTATTATTAGACTGCACATAACAATCTCTAACAAAAATATTTTTCTGTTTCTCCAAGGCAAATAACGAGGGGAAGATGATTTTTAACGACCTGCCACTTATCCAATTGGCAAGCCAAAACAAGAATTTATCTCCCATACCCGTTTTTTATTGTATCCTTTCCAACATATTTTGCTTACTCATCAGTTCATCCTGATCCAATTTATGCATAGCTTTCCGGGTTCCCTCAAGAGATATTTTAACCGGAATTGATCCCCAAGACTAAACATTCGTATGAACAACAGATATAATTTTAACCCACACAGAGGGCTGACGGTTTTTATATCGAGCCCACCATTTAGCAAGTAGAGCAAAGTTGGTTGCATTCAAAAAAGTTAGATGCATAAATAAAAATTAGAGACATAAATAAATATTAGATACATAAATAAAAGTCAAAGAGTTAGTAGTCCCATAATTAGTAAAATTCCATAATGAGATATCTTTTAAATTTGTTTAGTTTATCATAATAATTATCTTTTCAATATATATTGTTAATCCTTATTAATAATGTGTTTACCTTGTTTATGATTGATGTCTTCTTACTTGGTTGGTCTTCTTGATTAAAACATAAGTGAGTCGTGCTGATCACGTGTTATAATTTTACCACAATTATAACAAGATTAAATGTGTGATAAAAGAAAATTGTAGATAGTTGAAAAAGATAGTAATAAACCTTCATAAAAGCACACTTAATGGGGGTGAAAGTGGATTGGAATTTGGTTCAATCAATGGCTGTAGTTTTATATCGTATTATTTTTTTTACCATGTGACCCAACTGATTTTATCCTTTCCATCATCTGTACCCCATAAGAACTTTCGGCGGCTGGACTCCAATTGTTTTAGCACTTTAACCGGGGCACGAAAGATTGGAAAATAATAAACCCCAAAACTGTCAAGGACTGATTTGAGTAATGTTAGTCGGCCTCTAAAAGATATCATTTTTGCCTTCCATTTTGATAGTTTTGTATCAAACTTATCTAGGATAGGTTGCCAATTTCTTGTTAAGCCCATGCTTTCTCCAACCGTTAAACCGAAATGAAAAAAAATTAATTTGCCAGATTTGTAATAAAACTACAGCCATTGATTGAACCAAATTCCAATCCACTTTCACCCCCATAAAGTGTGCTTTTATGAAGGTTTATTACTATCTTTTTCAACTATCTACAATTTTCTTTTATCACACATTTAATCTTGTTATAATTGTGGTAAAATTATAACACGTGATTGACTCACTTATGTTTTAATCAAGAAGACCAACCAAGTAAGAAGACATCAATAGTAAACAAGGTAAACACATTATTAATAAGGATTAACAATATATATTGAAAAGATAATTATTATGATAAACAAAACAAATTTAAAAGATATCTCATTATGGAATTTTACTAATTATGGGACTACTAACTCTTTAACTTTTATTTATGTATCTAATATTTATTTATGTCTCTAATTTTTATTTATGCATCTAACATTTAATTATGCACCTAACTTTTAATTATGCATCTAAATTTTATTTTATGTCAACTAAATTTTATTTATGCAAACTAACATTTGTTTATGCACGCTAACTCTCATTAATGTACTAACACTTATTTATGGATTTATTATTATTATTATTATTATTATTATTATACACACTAATTTTACATCTTATTTAATAACCTGTCATTTATATCTCATTTATTCTATTACTTACAAAATTATTTTTATATCTATACATAATATATATATAGCCGCTATAAAACGGTTATAAATTTTTTCAACTATAAATAACCAATTTTTTCAACTATAAACCGGAATACGCCCGGATGCAACGCACAGATCAACTCGTAAGTTTGTAACACTATTAATAGTGACAATATAATTATTTTATTCAATAAAGTACACAAATAGTTTTGTAATAAGACAAATAACATTTTATCGAAATGAAACAAATATTATTCATTTAAATAACCCTAAGGTTGAACTAGTTTTCTTCTCCTTGCACTTCATCGTATTAACTTGTAGCACGTTTAAAATAATAACATTTGTCAACAAAATATGTTGGTGAGCTATCATAAGTTTTGCGCGCGCGAGTTGTGTGTGTATAGGATGAGTATAATTACAGAACTCCTAAATTATTTAAGAACTTGAATGAACTGTTAATAACTAACATTTTTCATAAAACTTTTGTGTGTGTGTGTGTGTGTGTGTGTATAACGTGCGATTCGACAATCATCATGCAATATATTCTGACATAAAGTAAATAAAAACAAATAGCGTCGTCCTCCCGTTCCTTTAGCCGAAGCCATAGTAATAGGGAAATGAGAACCACTAAGCATAACAATCGAAGTTGGAGTGTTAAGAGGCGCGGGTACGTCCTGTTGGACCCTCCCACTATGTATATGCATTTACGTTTGTGTATCTTCCACTATAAAAACAGTAAACACGTCGTACATAATTCACGTATAAATCATAAATAAGATGTAAGAATAGTATTCAACATGAATGATATAATGCGAATCGGTTTGCAAACAAGTGCATAACTAACGAGATAAAAATTGGTTATGTGCTACAGCAAAAAAATATTAAAAGTGTTAAAAAGGGGTTATGAAGAACTCACTTGTTAATTAAGCAAGTAAAAGCGAACCATACGTTTAAGCGAGCTGAACCGGACGAGTTCGGTTCAATGATTGCCCCTAGAAATTATCTCAAATAAGATTCAAGAAAATGAAATGGAACATAAGACTTAGATAAATTCAGTTGTCGGTTTAGTGTTTATGCCTTTGAAAGAAGAATATGCATTTTCTTTATAATTACCCATTTTTAGACTTTTTGTCATAAAATATATAAGTGAGTTTAGTTTAAATTATTTATAAAAATTTGGGTTATAAAAATGGTTAGTCACTTTATTAAGCTGGGCTTATTTCAAAAAGAATCCTAAACGGGCCCAAAACGAGTTTAAGCGAGTAGTTCGTTTTTGGTCAGACCCGAACACAAATTTTTATGCTGGGCTCGTTTCTGACCTGATAAAAATATTATTTTCAGAAGTTGTGAAGAAAAGAATTTGTTTTAGATGTTTAAGTAATAAAAATAACTAAACTGGAAACGAATAAGTGCATTGATGAATAACCACTTATGACAAGTTGAGGTCAACAAAGTATAACATATTTGGAAACCAAACACATTGAAAAACAATGTATAACATATCTGGAGGAAGAACAAGAAGAAAAGAGAAAAAGTCTTAAACTTCACGGTTTGACTTTTGTAAGTCAAACTTGATAATAATGAAAAATTAGCTTGAAGAACACAATAATTTTCATGGATTGAGATGTGGAAAAGTTTAATGCAGGGATATGAGGGTCCATTTATAGTTGAACAAGGTCAAGGAGGTTGCAAACATAATTTGAATTAGTCAAAATAGTTAAAAGAGTTCATAAAACCTTCGAATTGACCATTAGACTCAATCAATTGAGTTGAAACAGAGCATTTTGAGTTGAAACATGTTTTACAACAGTAATATGAGTTAAAAATCGTTTGAATGTGCTTGATTGGTGTTAAAAGACATTAAAATTAAGTGTTGAACCAAAAACTCGTAACAGATGCCCTGATCGCGTATCGCGGCAGCCAGATTAAGAACTCGCAGATTTTTCTGACTCCGTCGCTCTATGAGACAAACTTAGCTTACGTCCGTGGCGCTACACGACGAGATCGGATATTCAGAATTTAGATTTTGCACAATAGGTCCTTGGACTTTGGTTTAAACGAAATATTGGCTCAAAATATATGAAATTAACCGCGGTTTGGTTTCGGTTTTACATGTCATTTAAAAACCGAACAGAACCAAGCTTACAGATTATCATTTTTTATTTTGTTTTTTTAAGTAATTTATAATAATTTATATGTAAAAAGAAGATTGATTAATCAATTTATAAAACACCTTACAGATTTAAAGATTCTATCAAATTACAGATAAATTTCAAAAAATAAAAAGAATAAAAAGAAAGAAATTATTAAAACTATTGGGCCAATAACAAAAAAAATAAATAAATAAAAAGAAAGAAATTTTTTAATCTATAGGGCCAATAACACCCAGAGATAAAAGCTACCTCTTGTTAACTCTAAATATCAGGCATGTAATGTTATACCAGGCCAAACTACAAGTTCAGGCTACTAAATCACCATACCAAATTCCCTATAAAATCCAATCTCACTGAAAACTTAAAAAAAAAAAAACAAAAAAACAGTTTACATACGGAAATCCAAGACACAAACCACATTGTTTGAGAAACAGGCCCCAATCTTATCGCCTTCTTTATTCCAACAAACTTCAAAGATCCCGCCACTTCCCTCATATGTTTTAACTACTCTAGCTTCTTTAACAGACCAAATATGCATACATTTGTCCAATGATCCGCTTGCTAAGTATTCACCGTTCGGGCTAAATGCGACAGAATATACAGGATCCCTTCATTCAATAACAAAAAGCGGTTAACGTGTGCATATCAAGTATCCAGAAACAAAAGGTTAAGAGATAAAACAGTTAAAATGTTGAAAGTTGGTTAGTTTTACTTTTACTAACCTGCATCAAAAGCTGTTCAACCGGTTAAAATGGTATTTTGAAAAAGTTCAGGGATATAACTATTTAAAAACATAAGGGACGAAACCGCTAAAATATTGAAAATTAGTTTGTTAATACCAACTTTAACTGAACTTTTTAGATCAAGTCCCAAAATATTTAAGGTGATTAACTAACTTTTAAACAACTTTACAGACTTCGCACTTAACAGTGGATAAATTATTCTTTCAAGTTATATAAGTGGCTACAAGCACAATTAATATACTGGGAATTAATTAAAAAGCAAAAATGTAAATAATATAAGTATCGTACCCATGAGCAACTAAACTGTGAAGAAGGCTCCCAGTTTCAACGTCCCATAGCTTTATAGTAGAGTCAAATGATGCACTGTTAAATATTCAAAAATGTAAATAAACTAATAATTAAAAAAATAGATAAAGCTAAAAATGGTGTTTATTTACCTTGCCAACACTAATTGCTGGTTAGGGTTATTAGTTCCAGGACCTGTAGGGCTCCATCTGATGGTATATATTTCCTGCCAATTAATATAATAACAATAGCAATGTTACCAATAATCCCACTTATAATATTATTTAATATGTCATTAGTTTGTACCTTTGTGTGCTCCTTCAAATCATGCAAGCAGGTATCCTGCTTCAAGCTCCATATCTACACCATCATTAATTAACTAATTAACCAACAAACAAAACATAAAAAACATGCAATTCAAGTAAATTGTAAAGACTATTATGCCCCTAAGACAATCACCTTAGCAGTAGAATCATCTGAACATGAAGCCAGAAATGAACCAGTAGGATCCCATTTGATAGCATTAACTTCACCCTAAATCAACATTCAAAAACCTTTTACATACCTATTCATTTTTTTTGTATAAAAATATAATAAACATACCCGATGGCCCGCAAAGGTTTTTACAGGTCTGTTATCTCCAACTTTACAAACATAAATCATGTTGTCGGTTGAGCACGTTGCAAACGAGACATTATTGCGCCAATCAACATCGAGAGTCGGTGCTGCAATGACTAAACTATTAGAATCACATGTAATATAATAATTAGAAAAAATGTTATAATATTATTAAAAATCATATATTACCAGCGTGAAACTCAAACTGTTGTTTCCATTCTCCAGTTTTAATGTCCCAAACGATTGCGGTTTTGTCCACACTGCCACTTAGAAGATAATCTCCTTTTTTGTTCCATTTTAAAGAGAATATTGGCCCTTTATGTTTTGCTAATGTATTTACCAGATCTCCTATATAAATACATAAATAAATAAATATACAGTTTGTAAAAGAAATTCTATAAAAAAATATAGATGTCTAATTTGAGTTGACTGAAATTGACCCATTGTCTAACTTGAGTTGACCAAAATTGACCTGTTGTCTAATTTGAGTTGAAAAATGACCCGTTTTCTAACTTGAGTTGACCAAAATCGAGTAGTTGTCCAATTTGAGTTGGCCAAAGTTGATCTATTACCAAAATCGACCCGTACACAAAATTGACTCGTCACACAAATTGACCCGTTGTCTAAATTGAGTTGACCCAAATTGACATTTTCTAACTTGAGTTGACCCAAATTGTGCCGTTACCCGCATTTGGCCCGTTGTCTGGTTTGAGTTGACCAAAATAACCCATTGTCTAATCTGAGATTCTGAGTCTAACCAAATTGACCTGTGGTCTAATTTGAGACAAACCAAATTGACCAGTTACCCAAATTGACCTGTTGTCCAACTTGAGTTGTCCCAAATTGACCGATTGTCTAATTTGAGTTGACCAAAATGAAAACATATACTCACCATCTTGATTCCATATTCTGGCCTGACCATCGTAAGAGCCCGTTGCAAGTAGTGTACCCTCACCCTACACAAAACACCGCACCACAAAAACCCAAACTTAAGTAGAACGTTCTGGAACGCGAGTTACAAATCCAATCTTGATATAAACACTCACATTCCAATCGAGTGTGGTCACATCTTTACTCTTATCATTTGTTCTGCCTCTGTAGTGCTTTAAAACCGCAACATTTGATGGCCCGTATTGTGAATTAGATCTACACGGTCCATCACGAACCGTCCAGATTCTAGCAGTCGAATCTCCAGATCTAAAAATTTGTAAATTAAAAACTAAATAAAACTTAAATGAGAATCTAGCAGTTGATTTAAACTGAATATATACATACCCGGATGCCAAAAGAGATCCAGCTGGACTCCAAGCACATACAAAAACCTGCAGGTTCGTTGTCGGTTAATCACTCGGTAATTTTTTTTTCCATTATCGTTATTATAATTAAACGGATACGAAAACGTTAAACTAAGATTCAGAGATTGGGGATTACATACCTCGGAAGTATGACCTTTTAAAACGGTCACGTCAGAGTTGGGAATAGTTGTAGACATAGATGCCAAATTGTTGTCGATTTCCATTGGATCCGGTCCTATTATACAATCAGAAATGCATTGATGAGTAATAATATAAAAAATTAAACTAATTACAGATTGATTTACCAGCCTGTTACTGGAGATAACAAACGTTTTCTACCTGCTTTAACTTAGATTGTACAGATCGATTTATGTTCATTCGCTAACAGTACAAACGAACAGTTCACGCAGGTAACGAACAAACAAAATTGAGCCAAAGCCAGCTAAAAGTAACGTGAAGATCAAATGAGACATGTGTTCATGCTCGTTCACTTAAATTTTTGTTCATGTTTTTTCGTTATTAAAGAAATGAGCATAAACTAACTTTCCACCGACCGGTTAACTGCCCGCACAGTTTGTTTATATGCCTAATGGTTACTCCAAACAAAAACGTGACCAAAGTTAGTTATGTTTTTATGTAATATGCTGTAAAATAACAGCAAATTATACAGGCACGGTGAGCCACGCACCAATACTTTTTTATTAAATAAAATAAAGTGCATTACCTTCGGTTGTCACATTTTCTTCATGTTGGACACGCATCTTATCCTCGTCACGTCTAACATCAGCAAGATCCTCGTTTTTCTTTTCTTTTTGTTTAGCATTATCTTTCTCCCTCTCCACTCTCTCCAATTCACGTTCTTTATCCCTCATTTGTTTTTCCTTTTCTTCTTTTTCTCGGTGATTTTCAATTTCCATTTTCTTTTCTCGTTCTCTAACATGATGCCTTTCCTTTTCTCTCTCTCTAGAATGTTCAAGCTCAACTTCTTTCTCTCTCTCTCTAGAAAGTTCTTTATCCTTCTCTCTAGGATGTTCTTTTTCCTTCTCTCTAGAATGTTCTTGCTCATGCTCCCTATGGTCTCTGCTTTTTTCTCGGTTTTCACTTTTTTGAGCAGTTTGCTTCTTCTCTTTTATCATTTGTTGCAACTCGTAAACATCTTTTGTGATGAGATCAATTGGTTGTATAAACGAGAAATCTTCATCGATATCAGAATCATTCTGAAGACCCAACAAGTCAAATAATCATATAAACTAAATCATCGATTCATTATATTAAGTAAACGTAATAAAGATTGTAACTGTGCTTACACATGATAGATTTGCTTCTAGTTCGAGATACTGAATTCCCTTTTGCACAAATGTAACAAGAGCACCAGGTGGAATTACATTTCCATCTAACGTACTTTTATTCAATGCAGCTTCATATCCTAATGTGAAAGCAGTATGTGTAAAACCTGTAACAAAGGTCCATAATTTGTTATTATGTAGCTTGAATGCATTTTAAGGAAATTGATACATGCCCATTAAAATAACTGTTTTCATTTCAAACCTCTGCAAATTCTATATCCTACCGTTAATGCAATATGTGCGAAACCAGCAATTTACTAGAAAGTTAACATCAATAATTTAAAGAAAAATGATAGCCAAATTAAAACAAAGGCTCATAATATCTTATTATATAACTTAAACTAATTTTGAGAAACTGATATAAAATCTATATCCTTTGAGAAACTGTTATAAAATCTATATCCTAATGTGAAGGCAGTATGTGTGAAAACTGTAATATCCTAGAAGTTAACATCAATAATTTCAAAAAATTGTAGCCTGATTAAAACAAAGGTTCACAATCTCTTTATTAGTTATTACAAGTAACTTAAGTTCACTTAAGGAAACTGATATACGTACATTGAAGTAACTGTTCTCATTTCAAGCCTCTGCAAAATCTATATCCTAACAAAGGCTCACAAACTCTTATTACGTTACTTATATTCTTTTATGATTTACGTCATTAAAGTAATTGTTCTCATTTCAAGCCTCCGCAAAGAAAGTGCAGAAGGAAATTGATTTATGTTCATGATATCATAGTTTGCATTTCAAGTCTAAAGTAAAATGCATAAACTTATGAACAATTGAGCAATTATGTGATTTAGCCTATGAAAAACACACAACAGTTTTTTCTAAACCAAAAACTCCATTTCATCACTTAGAAATTTGTCTAATTAGAAAACTAACATTCAATTTTAATTAATATTTTGAGACGTTTAGACCAATTTTAATCGAAAATCACATGCTTGAGTTATGACCATTCTTACTATGCAATTCAAGATGAATCAGAAATTTAAAGCAACCATTAGACCAAAAAGAAGTCCTGAAAATATCATAAAATTCGGTTAATTTTCTGCAAATTAGCCCCCAAACAGAGAAAGTCCTCAAAATATCATAAATTTGATTAATTTTCTGCAAATTAGCCCCCAAACAGAGAATCCAATTATCAGCAACTTAACAGACTACAAGCATATAGAAACAAAATAAGAATAACCAAATTCTCTTAATTATGCAACAACCCTAAAACAATCAAACAAAAGGGGGCAAAAAAAGCCCTAATCATAAAATCATTCTTAATAATAAAATTTCATGTTAATAATTATCATCAATAAGTAATTCAACCTAACTAGCTCATGAATTGCTAAAACCTAAATAAAATCCAGTTTTAGAAGAACTGTTTATTAATAAATTTGAGTGACCTAGCCCTAAAAATCAAATTATACTGGTTCGATACACATCAAAATCAAGCAAACTGAAATCGAGCAAGGATTACAATCCTCACAACTTTGCAACACAAAAATCGAAATAAAACAATAATCTCAAATGAAATTGAAGTAAGAAGAGACCTGATTCGTGAAGATAATGATAGACAAGGTAATTCAACTCCTGTGAATTCATGTTAATCATCAGGTGATTATGAGCATAAAGCCCTAATTTGAATATCCGTAGCGATTTGGTTGAATTAACGATGAATTTAGACGGATTCCCAGAGGTACGGCGAGGGTTTTGAGAGAGGGTTATAAAAAGGGGGGCGGATTGTTTTGAGAGAGGGTTATAAAAAGGGGGGCAGAAGGTTCCCAAAATCCAAATGGGGCAAAAGAAAATTAATTAATTTTATTTGTTAAATTATCATCTAGAAAACAAACATTACATTAAATTAAAATATGTTTTAAACGTAATCCTATCCTCTACTTCTTACAATAAAAGAAAATGTTGGTGCTTAGGTGTCAAGCCTATATTCATTCCTGGCCTTAATTTTCTTCCTAAATTCCTAATCTCTTCTCTCATTCATTCTAGTTATCCTGGATCATGTCCTTAGAGAGGTGCAACTCTAGCAAATCCTACCTAATCCGTTCATCCCAAGTCATTTTGGGCCTACCTCTACTCCTCCCTTCAACGCTTAAGGGTTCCACTGCTCTAACTGGCGTTATAGGCTGCTCGCTGCCTCCTCTTCACATGCCCAAACCATCTCAATCTCCGCTCCTTTATCTTATCCGAAATACTAGTCACTCATAACCTTTGCCTAAGAACCTCATTTCTTATCTCATCTAACCTTGGGTGCCCACACATCCACCTATAATGTGAAGGCAGTATGTGTGAAACCTGTGATATCCTAGAATGTTAACATAAAAAGTTACAGAAATTGATAGCCTAATTAAAATAAGGTTAAGAATCTCTTATTATGTAGCATATATTCAATTTAAGGAAACTGATATGTGGCCATTAAAGTAATTGCTCTCATTTCAAGCCTGTATAAAATCTATATCCTAATGTGAAGGCAGTATGTGTGAAACCTGTAATATCCTAGGAAGTTAGCATCAATAATTTCAAAAAATGGTAGCCTGATTAAAACAAAGCGTTCACAATCTCTTTATTACAAGTAACTTAAGTTCATTTTAAGGAAACTGATATATGTACATTGAAGTAACGGTTCTCATTTCAATCCTCTGTAAAATCTGTATCCTAACGTGTATGCAGTATGCATGAAACCTGAAAAAAGGTTCACTATCTCTTATTACGTGATGTATATTCTTTTTAAAGAAAGTGATTTATGTCATTAAAGTAAATGTTCTCAATTCAAGCCTCTGTAAAGAAAGTACAGAAGAAAGGTAATCTATGTTCATGAATATCATAGTTAGCATTTCAAGCTTAAAGTAAAATGCATAAAGTTATAAGCAGTCGAGCAATTATGTGATTTAGTCTCTGTTAAACACAAATATTTTTTGTTTCTAAAACAGAAACTCCATTTGGAAATGCTAAATCACGTGGAAATTTGTCTAATTAGCAAACTAACATCCAACTTTAACTAATATTTTGAGACGTTTAAACCAGTTTTAATCAGAATTCACATGCTTATGACCATTCTTATTATGCATTTCTTGTTAAATCCTATGCAGTTAATGTGGTCAAAAATCGAACATCGGTCAATTTTCGATATTTGAGATATCGGTAATTTTAATATAATGCGGAATCTACAAATGCATTATAAATATATAACATAAAATACTAAAACCTATATAATAATAATAATAATAATAGTGTTTATATAATAGGCCAACAATTCAAAACCTAGAAAAAATTGGTGAGATGACCGAAGCCAAATATTAGTCAATATAATATAAAAATTAATTTGAAAAGTAATTCAAGCTAGCTCATGAACGTGGCCCTAGAAACCAAATTAGACATACTAAAATCAAGCAAAGTGAAACTGAGCAAGGATAATGAAGTTAGGTAAGAAGAGACCTGATTCGTGAAGATAACGGTAGATAAGGTAATTCAACTCCTGTGAATTCATCTTAATCATAACATGAACCCCTAATTTGTATTTGTATTTGAATGAATACTATCCAGAGCGAATTGGTTGAATGAAGGGTTTGAGAGAGGGTTATAAAAACAGGGTTCCCCAAATCCAAGGAAACGAATTTTTTTTATTTCAATTCATCCGCTAAACTTCAATTCAGTTCATTTAACAATAAATAATACTTTCCTCTCTCTTTAATAAGTTATAAAAACTATTTTTGTTTTAAGAATACAAATTATCACATTTGTGTACTTTTTTTCCGGAATTAACTACCTTCTCAAATAACTCACCATTTAGGGAGTGTTTGGTACAGAGAATGGAAAAGGTGAGAAAATAGAAATGGAAATGGAATTGTAGAGAAAGAGAATTGGTATGGAGAATGAGAATCATTTCTCTTGTTTGGCACACGAGAAAATAAACAGAGAACTCTACCATACCCAACCCCACCTCCACCCAACCTGACACCACTCACCACCGCAGCCCCACCACCAGCCCCACCACCACAGCCCTTTCTTCAACCACAGCCCACTACCACCGGCTGCCGCCACCAAATCCCCTTCTTCAACCACAGTACACAAGAAATTAAAAAGATTCAAATTTTTGGAACATAAGATATAGAAAATGCCTCTTTGGAGATTTTGTGGTGGTGGTTGTGGTGGCGATGATGATGATGATAATCAGAAGCCACCTGCGACCACCGCCGATTTCCACCACCACTGTCACCCACCTGCGACCACAATCACCCGACCATCTGAAAACCCTAACCTACCACGAACCACCACTTGAAACCCTAATCTCCGTTCACCCGTACCACCTGCAACCTACAACCGGTTATCATCTCTGTGTTCACCACTGCGAACGGCGGAGACGGGGTGGTGGTTGCAAACTTGGAGACGAGGTGGCGGTTGCAGACTTGGAGACGAGGTGGTGGCCGGAGACGGGGTGGTGGCCGGAGACGAGGTGGTGACATGCTATGAGGAGGCTGCTGAGAAATGGATTTCTCTTTGTTTTAAAGAGAAATGGAATTCTCTAGTTTTAGAGAAATAGAAAGAGAAATAGAAATGAAAAGTGGAAAACAAATAAAAGAAATATTTCTAATTCCATTTCTCCCCAATCAAATCCCTCTACCAAACACCCCCTTATAGCAAATACATTTTCAAAACAACAAAGTAAACTCCATCTTATTTTTATAATTTCAACTAATTAGTTATTGTAACTTTAACGACAACATAGACAAGTTAGAACTTGAAGGTTTACACCAACTTCCTTTGTTGAGTATTTAAACTTCGCCCCTTCAACTTTTAAAAGCTGGCATTTAGAAACAAAATTTTGACGGGTGTTTCAAAAATGTGTCACTCTTATAGCGTTTGCGCGCTAACTTAAATGAATTTAAATGGATAAGTACACTAGTGACCATTATTTGGCGCCAACATCATGCCTCCGCCACCACCACTATCGCCACCGTCTATGCAACCATCACTATCGCAACTACAGTGATGTCGTCTACACTATGATCGTAGTTAACTCCATTGTCTCAATTGCAACTGCTTTCATTGTCAACAAAACCACTTCTCAGCCATTATTACCTTTTATCACTAGTCACAATTAGATGGTGAGTGAAAATGCTTCAATGTTTTTCTTTCCAAAATAACTCATTTCAAGCAAATCTCATTTTTGCAAGAATATGTTTTCACATGAACCAATAGAGATGATCAACAAAACCGGTTCCTGGAACCGAACCGGTGGACCCGAACCGGACTCGAACCGGTTCCTACCCGTTTTTTGTAGGAACCGGACCCTATCTGATTCAACCCGATGATCCGTGACCGGTTCTTGCATTTCTGAGTGGGGGCGGGTAGGAACCGGAACCGGAACCGAACCGGAACCGGTTCTGGAACCGGAACCGGTTCCTAACCGTTTTTTGGCCGTTTTTTGACCGTTGGGGTCAAAAATAGCCGTTTTTTGACCGGGTACGGTACAGGAACCGGGTTAGGAACCGGTAAGAACCGGTTAGATAGGTTAGGGGTCCGAGGGTGGGAGAACCGGTTCGGTTCCCTAACCGGTTCGAGCCTGGAACCGGTTTAAAATGTGGTTTTGAATATAGGAACCGGTTCCGGTTCCTAGTCCGGAACCGTTTTGAACATCTCTATGAACCAATGCGATATTTTCTTAATAACAATATGTTTCAATGCAAACTTACTTTTGATTTGGGTTTGACCAAAATCTAGTTTAATTAAACATGTTTTGACTTACACCCAAACGTATCACGCCAATGCATTTCACATCATCTCATGCCCCACCACTAGGTTGTGCGTCTGTGATTTCTGCAATTAATATTGCAACCATGATTTCAAATGAACCTGTTTTGAGTTTTGTTCAAAATGTTAACATCGTTAAAATTGTTAATATCATATTATATATATATATATAATTTACGGAACAATAAAAAGTACAACAATACACGAACCACTAAAATGTTGAATTATGGTGTAAAAGACATTATTATTTTTAGCACATGTTCTCATAGGTCCATAAGAACATGACTCATTTTTTGACGTGCTCTACACATTGCCTTTAATGGCTCGTCTTTGGGCATGGTAAGACCTTTCCCTTCCGATAAACCCACCATTTCTTCACCGACTCTTTCCCATTCAAAGCATTGAATCAATGATGCCAAAGCTAACCAAATTACTCGGTTTGCCATGCCGGCCCCAGGACACTGCCGACGTCCCATTCCAAATGGTACGAACCGATACCCCTCATTAGCCACTTTCTCAAACCTCTCTGGCTTGAAACTTAACGGGTCGTCCCAAACACTTGGGTCCCTATGGATGGCCCATGCATTCACCAACACTATGGTGCCACGAGCCACATCGAACCCTCCAATGGTGCAGTCTTCTGAAGGCTCATGTGGCACCAATAATGGTACAGATGGAAATAGTCTTAAGGTTTCGTTGACAATGCATTGGATGTATGGCAGACTTGGAATATCGGTCTCTTGCACTAAACGTTCATTTCCAACATATTCATCGATATGTGATCTAGCTTTCTCCAAAACGTTGGGATGATTTAGAAGTAGCGACATGGCCCACTCTATTGTCACCGATGATGTGTCAGTCCCTGCAAGTAGCAATGTCTATACACAAATGTTAGGCACTAGTGTTATAAAGAATCACATAAATAGTAATACGAGAGATATTATACAACACCTATATAAACTTATGACTGTTAAATGAATGGATATAAAAAATTCGGGGTGATTATGAAATATTCAGTTTGGTAATCTAAATTTGATTGTTTGAATATCAAATTTATGCACAAAAGTCAATTTGGTAATCTAAATTTGATTATTTCACTTTTTAAGTTGAAGTTTTACTTCGACAAACTTGTGACGAACACTTTAGCAACAGATTTACAATACGTGCTACAAATTTGTAGCAAAATTCTATATATTCTTGTTTCTCAATATTTTATTTTATAAAATATTTGTCAAAATGTTATAACAAAGTAAAGTAATTTTTTTTTCATGTTTAGTTACAAATATTGATTAGGCAAGAACACATTTACCAGTACATTGGCCTTGATTAAATCATTCGTGTAATATCCCGGTTCTGATTCCTGCAAAGAAAGCATTGCATCGATAAAGGTCTTCGCCTTTTCTTTTTTTGTGTCTGCACCAATACGTTTGCGCTTACATTTTTCTATCAGGTTCCGTGTAAAGTTATCAGATTTCTTATGTAAATCCAAAAGCCTCTTCTCAAAACCCTGAAAGTCAATCAATCGTAAGCACGAAATGAAGTCAGCAGGGTTTGATGTCCCACTGACTTCAAATATCTCTCTAATTACGTCCTTAAAGACCTTGGCCTCCTTAAAATCCTCAACCTCAGTCCCATAAATCCGTTTGTCAGCAATGATATTCATGATTATGTTAAAAGTCAACCCTTGGATTCTTGACCTCATCTCCACCGTTGAAAAATCTTGAAACAAACCCATTAAAAGATCTTTGATTAACAACCTAACTTCATCTTGTCGGACACCCATGTAGTGTTTTAGTCGGGCTGTTGAAAAAAGTTCAAGTGTCATAATGCGACGCATCTCTCTCCATAGTGGACCATAGGGTGCGGAACCAAGTGCGGTGCGGTTATAGTTAAGATATCTGCCACTTAAAAGATTTGGTCTGTTGGCTAAAATGATGTCGTTTTTGGTGAAGCATTCTTCAACCGCTGATGGTGAGGATATGACTAGGACCGGGCGTGAGCCGAACCGAAGAGCCATTAAAGGACCATACTTAGACGCTAGGTGTTGCAAGACCCTATGAATTGGTCCATTGATTAGATGAAGATGACCGATTATTGGGAGAGATGGTGGACTTGGTGGAATATTTCTACCCTTCTTGTGTATAAGCAATTTAAAAAGATAAACGAGAGAGAATAACGATAAAACATAAATGAAGAAAAGATGAGTTTCATCCATGTTGTGTGTGTGGTCATGTTCTCTCAATGTATAATGTCCCATATATATAAGGAGAAACATGTAACCGGACACCTTTATCTCCTAGTCAGGGCCGGCTCAACGAATGTGAAGGCTTAAATCGAAACAAGATTTAGAGGTCTTTTTATGACAATTGTTAAGAAAAAAATTTTGCTTATTAAAAGTTTTGAACTCATAGTCTATATACTTTAATAACAACCTAGCCTACCACAACACCAATACGTTACTTTAAGTTTACTTTACTTATTATAATATATCTATAGATAATATTTTTTTGGACTTGGAGACCTTAAGTATGGGCCTAAGACCCTAACTTGTTTTCGCAGTCTCACGAGCCACCCCTGCTCCTAGCCAATATTATATCAAGAAATGTCGATAACTATTTAAACAATGACAAAGCTTAAAAGAAAACACAAAAAGGGATTCGATACAAAGAACGAGGCCACCCCGAGCCACCATTATCCTTTGCCACGTTAATATAAACACACACAATACTTAATTTAATTAATAAGTTCTGAAGAAAAGTTTATTCTTTCTCTTCTCACTCTACCTCTTTTCTTTTATCTCATATATATATGATATATCTATGCATTTAGCTGAATGTTATCAACACTATACTTTTTAAAATAAATCTAAGAAATTATTGATATCCACCTACAAACTAGTTGATTTATATATAATAAATGGTATAATTAGGGTTAAAAGAATTCCTATAGTTTCTAACATATTATTAGTTTTGATAATAAATACTGATAAAGGGTAGTCATGGGTCAAGGAACCAACTAAATCAGCCCTGGACCGAAACTGAGTAAGGTGAAAAATGACTGAACCATTTAAAAGGCTTATACAACTATATGTAGTGAGTAATGTTTTTAGAATCGGACCGGACATCGAACTAGTGGTATAACTGAGTCATAAGTCAGAGTGGATTTTAGAACTGGATGATGTCATAAATAATACAAAAATAGATATATAAATATACTACAAAGGATTTAATGAATATATATTTAATATAATGAAGGATTTACATTTTAAAATAGTTGAAACATAATATAAAAGAGGAAAAGTTAACTATATTTTAAGATAAATAATTTGAAAAATACTGGCCGAGTATAAACCCAAAAAAAAGAATTTTTTTTACGTCACATACATTTTTCTTTTATACAATTGGAGTCATTTATCATTTGAGGGTCAAAGTAAAAACCCTCTTTTATATAATTGGAGTCATTTATCATTTTGAGGATCAAAGTAAAAAACCCCCGCTCAAACAATTAAAGCATCCACAATAACAATGTTCAAAAACACTAAAAAACATGTTTATTCAGCTGTTACATCAAAAAAACACTATTTTTTAAAAACACACAAAACTCACCCAATAAAAAATCTTAAAAACATTGTCACATCATCACCACCTTTACACCCAAAAACACCTCATGGCCACACCACCTACAAAAGGTAAGGTTTGTTGTTGTTCTTGTGAAAAAACACCTTTAAAAAGAACATACCAAAAACCACACCCACAATAGATAAGAATTGGTGATGTGGACAAACATCCAAAAACACCCCGTAAAGACCTATTATTGTGGATGGTCTTAGCCCGCTCATTCATCTCTCGTAAACTAGTAAAACCCCAATCTACCCCAAAACCGCCATTTCTTCTTCCCTTCGCAGTCTCTTCTCAATCGTTCCCCTCACCCAACGATCATAAGGCTTATGTAAATATCATTACTTTGTAAATGCATGTTTTTTTTATTGCTTAATTATAAAATGTACGAATTTTTAACGTTCTCATTTTAGGAATCATATAAGAAACTGGTTGTAAAGAAGCATGGGAATTTGATATGGAATTATGGTCAAGTATTTGGAGGGGAAAGATAAAGTGTCGGTTGGACGAGACTAGCAACATCATCGACCTGTACGTAGTGTTGATGGATGCACCATCATAACCAAGTACGTTCCGGCAGTTCCTTTCAATCTGGGATAAGTAATAAGGTTTCTTATTTAGAAATAAAAAGAAAACAGAGTTTGGTCTTCTTTTCGCCCCAATTAAAGTGTGCACCGGGTACAACCCGGAATCGGACTCGAACTCGGAACCGGACCTACTACACATGGGACGAACTCATGGGTTTCACTGGTTTGTTAAAAACTACAAACTTTGACGAACGGTTTGATTTGCCATTTATACCGAAAGCTGGTCGTATAAAATGAAACAGAACATTGAGGGTCATATAATTTATATCGAGCTTAATACTAAACAAAATGACTAACTTACAAACTACTTATAGACATTTACAAAGTAGCAAATTCTTTATGTACAAGAAGCTTTTTTAATTTTGTATAAAACATTGAGCATTTATCTGTTCTTAAGAATGATGTGTGAATTTAATATCATTACAGGTGCAACAGTTGAAGGAAAAAATAGTTGAGTTGTAACGAGAAAAAATAGCGGAATTGGAATGACGAAAGGTAGATAGTAAGGCTATGTTGGAGAAAATTGAAGAAAATACGAGATTGTATGCCGAAATGGACGAGAAACTTCAGTTATTAGCATGAAACCAACTACAAAACTTTCCATCAAATTAAGATATATGTGTTTATGTTGGTAAACTAAATTACAGTTTTTATTGTATTACTTTATGGATTATTTGGATCATTTTATATTGCATTTGAATATTTTATGCTATTTGATTTGGATATTTTCTTTGGCATGATATTTTATAAAATTAGAATATAATTTATTTCCAAGAAAAAAGTAGAAAAGAATATTAAAAAAATTATCGATAAACTCCATCAAAATCTATGGCAAAATTAGTAGTGAAAGAATTTATGTAGCTAAGTTTGTAGCAAAAATAACCCAAAATCTGTAGCTAACTTTCATAACAAAAACCATAGCAAATTTTCGTAGTCAAATTGAAAAATCTTTGGATCAAATTCGTAGCAAGAGTTGTAGCTAAAACTCGGTAGCAAACTTCGTAGCTAAAAAATCCATAGCTAAATTACGTAATTATAAAGTTGTAATTTTTTTGCTAAATGTTTGTAGCTAAAAACGTAGCAAAGTTACAAAGCTAATAATTTGCAGCTAAACATTTGTAGCAAACATTTCTATAGCATAATCCGTAGCTAATGTAGCTAAAATAGCAGCATCTCTTTTTGTAGCTAAAATATTTACCAAATTCTGATTCTGTTGCAAAAATCTGTAGCAAGTAAGTTAGCTATGAGACTTATAACTATGAACTAAATCCGTAGAAAGTCCGTAGCAAACCGGGTGTTTGCTGCCAATTTGCTACGGTTTGGTCGTAACAAATACCGCCTTTTGTAGTAGTGTTTATGGTCTGATCAGTCTCGGGTTCATCAGGTATTTCAGGTCGAGTTTGCATTTGGGTGGGGTTAGATCCGATAGCATATGTTAGCCCAAATCGGCGCATTGTACTTGTCTATCCCATTCATCCACTGATGTTAAATTGATCCATATGTACCATACGCATCATATAAACGTTTGCATTTGTTAATTTCTCACTGGAACCTTTTCTTTAGTCTTGTTTTAATCATCATTTTATATGAAGAACCAAGGACTCTTTCTTTTGTTTGGTTGGTTTTTCGGTTATTACGCACACCATACTAAATTAATATCGGGTTTAAATTGGTATGTAAGAATAAATATATATTATATATTTGTTTATGTGACATTATTATCATTTATTTATATAATAATAGATTAAAATAATTAATTATATCTTATCATATAATAGTTTGGTAATTGTTGATGTGTCATATTATTCTTGCTAGCTAATAAAGAGTTTCCACTTTAGTGTATATATAGAGAGAAAAAATTAACATTGTAACTTAATCACACACACATAACAATTTTGTGTGCATCATCTCTCCTAAAATCGGATTCATCTCAATAGCCCTAATCTCCATCCTTAACTATACATCCTAAAGGGGAACTCAACCAGACTGACAAGCATGTCATCTACATCCTTCTCTACTGCGGCTACTACTCTCCCAGTTGTAGCAGGTTTATAGGTTTAATATTTATCATGTTTTCTATTACTTACATGAAGAACTAATCAACAAGGTAACCGTGGGGTATGGGACCGAACTAACCCAAAACTGAATAGTGTAAAGATCAAAGACCAAGGTCGTGAACCGATTGTAGGCATATTGGGTTAGTCAAATAGTTACTCATACCTAGATATCGATCGAGGAGAAGATCTAACTTAACTTTGACTCACCATTAAAAACATCTGATAGTTATTTTTAGCTCAAAACAATATCTTATATGTTTATATAATTTTATTAGCAAACTCTTAAAATGATCTATTTTGTTAGATTTACATAATTTCATCGGTACTATTAAGAGATCATACAAGCTCTATTGAGTAAATTTTTATAAAAGACGCGTATCAAACATGCGATTGCTTGAAATTTATTATTTGAATTTATATACTACCGAGCATGGATGTAAAAATCCCGCAAAGGTGCCGATTAATCTCTTATTAATCGCTGGTCGTTATCCCACGTCGTTGTTTAATCCTTATTTGATCAGTTTTGGTCAAAACTGAAAATTTTATATATTAAATTTGGTATACATATTTGACAATCAAGAATAAAGGAGAATAAGAGTATGCTAAAGGGAATGTTCAAGAATCCAAGGAATTTGAAATAACTAATAGTTTAGTTAAACCCTTATAAACTGCTTGTAAACTCGTTTTAAAACGAGAAGTTTTGTAACAATAACAGGATCTTTAAATCTCTAATGTAAATAAAGAAAGATATTAGCATAGAGATCGTTGTGATACCCAAGAATGCTCATATTTATTATTCCTAAAGGAAGATAATCAAATGTATAAAAATGGAAAGTTTTCCGACACTCAGAACATAACCATATTGAATTAATTCATCATAATGAGAAAGGAAAAGACAAATTAAATGTCTGGAGACATCAAATATGTCAGGACAGTATACCATTGAGATAAATTTTTATCTACAAGATCTGTAGGAAATACAGCTGATAGGATATCAGCTATGGTTGATCAAAAAGTCAAAAGTATTCAAGGAATTTGAAATTTAAACATGATTGATCATTAACGCGACATCACTGTCAGAATACAAGAAAATCAATGATCATGATCAAAGATGGAGTAGATTCAACAGACTGAATCCAAGGAACAAACAGAGTTAACATCAGTAAATATTTAAAATACAAAAAGTAAGATAAATAATTAAACACAACTGGCCACTATGTTTAGCAATTTATAATTACTTATGATATTCTGAATCATTGACTGATAATATCAATTAAGATGCAACGAATCAAGATTTCCAACTATTCATCAAACACGAAGTAAAATTTGAGAATCAGATTCGAGAGAATCTAATCATCCAAACTTAAGTCAACGAATCTCGAGGACGAGATTCATTCCAAGGTGGGGAGGATGTAACATCCTAGAAAATCCCATAACTATTTTGGACTAAAAATGTCAACTTTGAAAGTTGAAGGATTAAAAATATTCTTATAACAAGTAAGAGAAAGAAAAGAGATAAGAAAAACAAAGCATCTTATGTTAAGGAAGTAGGAAATTCCATCCCACATGGAAAGATGGAAGAAAGTGAAAGTATTCCACATAAGTATAAATAAGGAAGTGAATTTTCATCCTACATAGAAACAAGAAAAGAAATAGAAGCTTTTTATAAGGAAGCAAGTTTCCATAATATGTTTTAATGTGACTAACCACTCTCCATAGTTCTAGCGGAGGGTGCGAAGCACCCGACGCACACGCGCACACGCACGGACTCGGACTCGGACTCGGACTCGGGCGATGGGCGTAATGTGGCGTTTTGATGGCGCACTTTGATGAATTAAGAAACATAAGATTTTACATATAAAGATTGTAGTCATTCAATGTAAGATTAAAGGTCTGTAGCTGGATCAAGAGACGGTTCAGGTATTTATATAAACCTACTTTATGATAGGTCAATTATCATTCATTCACAAAGGTTTTCAAACGAGATCACCACATCATTCAGACAGACAATCATAGGTGAATACGTTAAACCTTTTTCAGTCAGATAAACGGGTTGTTTATCTAAACAGTCAGTCAAACGTTTACCTGAGCTTACGTGATCTCTAAAACGTTATAATACAAATTAAAGAGTAAGAGCAACTCAGACCAAATACACATGTGTCTAGATCCAAACATAATTATTCAGCCTAAACAATCAAAGGCTATGTGGCCGCGGGCTAACAGTCATATCTTGTCCTCCGGAATAGGCTATGTGGCTCGGAGACTTGTTTGTGTGTAAGGCAGTGTTACAAATACCGGGTATAACAATATATCTGTTGAGAGATGTTAAGAAATCTATATTTGTATTATTATTGTTATTTAAATGGTTTTAGAGTCAACAATTCACCAGCACATAGCTAACGTATTTTTCCCCACATTACAGGAAAGCAAGCATAGTACAGATAGCAAGGCATAAAGAGTCATTTATGAAGTTAGATGCTCGCAGATGGTGATGACTCAGTTTTAAATAAATAAAATATTGTAAATAAAAATAAACAAGGTTTGTAAACCAAATACTTGGATATTTAATATCCAAGAGATTTTCAAAACAAATTATTATCAAAGACTTCCGCAAATAACCCGCAACTCTGATGAATTTACAAAACAGGATCAACCACGGGTGTCACACCTAGGCCCTAAATCGTGGTGTGACATTACAATTCCAATCAGACTAGTCTCGATTAATCCCTATTAATCGTTGGTCCCTACCTCATGCCCGACTAGCGTCTAGTGATTTTTACAACACAATACTACTAAGTATATATAGAAATACAAATTTTTTATTACGACAGTTGAGTTAAAATGTTGCATTACATCATTGCTCACGCATATGCATATGTTATTTATAGGATAAGTCTTAGAAGACGGATTGAAGTTACCAATGATATACGACATGCGAAACAGACAACCATCTTTATCAGTTAAGCAACAGCACCGAGTCCAGAAATAGACGGCCATCAGTTATCTTGACCTTTGGCATCCACAAGCTTATAATAAAGTTATAAAAGGATTCGTATGAGAGCTGTAATATTAAATATGATAGGGATATACAAATTGTAGATACATTAATCTACCACTTTCGTTTCGGATATCGTTATTATATCTGTGTGATATATGTTTTTGATTGAGTTTAAAAAATGCTTTTTAGAAAATGCTTATTGGTTTTTTTAAAAAGTCTAAATTAGGATTTGAGCCTTTTGGAAAATTGTTTTTTAACCTTTTCAAAAAACTAAGATGAAAAAGATTCTTATGATTGTCAAACAACTTATTAGCTTTTTGAAAACACCAATAAATCAATAAACATTTTTCAAACTCAAATCCAAACATGCTCGAAGTGTTCTTTGTTTGTAATTCTTTTTTAGTTAATTAATGTAAATTTTTATGATAGTGTTCTTGTTATAAACAAAATATATACATTTTAGTAATCACAGCTTCTCAGTTAAATGAGTTGAGCCAATAAAATATTGAAAGAAAAAATTTTATTGGGAAAGTAGTTAACAAACCTGACAAGGGCAGCCCAAGGAGGGGTGATGTTGGCGCCAGGTGAGTGCACAAAATTCATTATAAAATAATGATTTTGCTAATTGTTATGTTTATTACTATAACTGTAATCGCGTTTTAAAATATTTAGTTTACATTACTAAGTTCAATAAGGCCTAGGTACGTGAGTTTTCAGGGCCACCAATGACCCGATTATGTATTTGTAAGCTTGGTTTGTCTCGTCTTGCTAGTCGTGATTGTATAAAAATCCCGTCTTCAAAAAAATAACCACATTAACTTTATTGTTATTTTCCTTATTATTATTATTATTATTATTTTTTGAACAACATATATTATTTCTATTTAGAGTCCCCTAATTTTGCACTTGCAAAAAGATTTGAACTCATCACTTCTATTTTGAAAGAATGAGCATCATATCAATAGACCATTAGGTCATTAATTATATATTTTTCAGTCAGATAAACGGGTTGTTTATCTAAACAGTCAGTCAAATGTTTACATGAGCTTACGTGATCTCTAAAACGTTATAATACAAATTAAAGAGTAAGAGCAACTCAGACCAAATACACATGTGTCTAGATCCAAACATAATTATTCAGCCTAAACAATCAAAGGCTATGTGGCCGCGGGCTAACAGTCATATCTTGTCCTCCGGAATAGGCTATGTGGCTCGGAGACTTGTTTGTGTGTAAGGCAGTGTTACAAATACCGGGTATAACAATATATCTGTTGAGAGATGTTAAGAAATCTATATTTGTATTATTATTGTTATTTAAATGGTTTTAGAGTCAACGATTCACCAGCACATAGCTAACGTATTTTTCCCCACATTACAGGAAAGCAAGCATAGTACAGATAGCAAGGCATAAAGAGTCATTTATGGAGTTAGATGCTCGCAGATGGTGATAACTTAGTTTTAAATAAATAAAATATTGTAAATAAAAATAAACAAGGTTTGTAAACCAAATACTTGGATATTAAATATCCAAGAGATTTTCAAAACAAATTATTATCAAAGACTTCCGCAAATAACCCGCAACTCTGATGAATTTACAAAACAGGTATCAACCACGGGTGTCACACCTAGGCCCTAAATCGTGGTGTGACATTACAATTCCAATCAGACTAGTCTCGATTAATCCCTATTAATCGTTGGTCCCTACCCCATGCCCGACTAGCGTCTAGTGATTTTTACAACACAATACTACTAAGTATATATAGAAATACAAATTTTTTATTACGACTGTTGAGTTAAAATGTTGCATTACATCATTGCTCACGTATATGCATATGTTATTTATAGGATAAGTCTTAGAAGACGGATTGAAGTTACCAATGATATACGACATGCGAAACAGACAACCATCTTTATCAGTTAAGCAACAGCACCGACTCCAGAAATAGACGGCCATCAGTTATCTTGACCTTTGGCATCCACAAGCTTATAATAAAGTTATAAAAGGATTCGTATGAGAGCTGTAATATTAAATATGATAGGGATATACAAATTGTAGATACATTAATCTACCACTTTCGTTTCGGATATCGTTATTATTTGTGTGTGATATATGTTTTTGATTGAGTTTAAAAAATGCTTTTTAGAAAATGCTTATTGGTTTTTTTAAAAAGTGTAAATTAGGATTTGAGCCTTTTGGAAAATTGTTTTTTAACCTTTTCAAAAAACTAAGATGAAAAAGATTCTTATGATTGTCAAACAACTTATTAGCCTTTTGAAAACACCAATAAATCAATAAGCATTTTTCAAACTCAAATCCAAACATGCTCGAAGTGTTCTTTGTTTGTAATCCTTTTTTAGTTAATTAATGTAAATTTTTATGATAGTGTTCTTGTTATAAACAAAATATATACATTTTAGTAATCACAGCTTCTCAGTTAAATGAGTTGAGCCAATAAAATATTGAAAGAAAAAATTTTATTGGGAAAGTGGTTAACAAACCCGACAAGGGCAGCCCAAGGAAGGGTGATGTTGGCGCCAGGTGAGTGCACAAAGTTCAGTATAAAATAATGATTTTGCTAATTGTTATGTTTATTACTATAACTGTAATCGCGTTTTAAAATATTTAGTTTACATTACTAAGTTCAATAAGGCCTAGGTACGTGAGTTTTCAGGGCCACCAATGACCCGATTATGTATTTGTAAGCTTGGTTTGTCTCGTCTTGCTAGTCGTGATTGTATAAAAATCCCGTCTTCAAAAAAATAACCACATTAACTTTATTGTTATTTTCCTTATTATTATTATTATTATTATTATTATTTTTTGAACAACATATTTTATTTCTATTTAGAGTCCCCTAATTTTGCACTTGCAAAAAGATTTGAACTCATCACTTCTATTTTGAAAGAATGAGCATCATATCAATAGACCATTAGGTCATTAATTATATATTTTTCAGTCAGATAAACGGGTTGTTTATCTAAACAGTCAGTCAAACGTTTACATGAGCTTACGTGATCTCTAAAACGTTATAATACAAATTAAAGAGTAAGAGCAACTCAGACCAAATACACATGTGTCTAGATCCAAACATAATTATTCAGCCTAAACAATCAAAGGCTATGTGGCCGCGGGCTAACAGTCATATCTTGTCCTCCGGAATAGGCTATGTGGCTCGGAGACTTGTTTGTGTGTAAGGCAGTGTTACAAATACCGGGTATAACAATATATCTGTTGAGAGATGTTAAGAAATCTATATTTGTATTATTATTGTTATTTAAATGGTTTTAGAGTCAACGATTCACCAGCACATAGCTAACGTATTTTTCCCCACATTACAGGAAAGCAAGCATAGTACAGATAGCAAGGCATAAAGAGTCATTTATGGAGTTAGATGCTCGCAGATGGTGATGACTTAGTTTTAAATAAATAAAATATTGTAAATAAAAATAAACAAGGTTTGTAAACCAAATACTTGGATATTAAATATCCAAGAGATTTTCAAAACAAATTATTATCAAAGACTTCCGCAAATAACCCGCAACTCTGATGAATTTACAAAACAGGTATCAACCACGGGTGTCACACCTAGGCCCTAAATCGTGGTGTGACATTACAATTCCAATCAGACTAGTCTCGATTAATCCCTATTAATCGTTGGTCCCTACCCCATGCCCGACTAGCGTCTAGTGATTTTTACAACACAATACTACTAAGTATATATAGAAATACAAATTTTTTATTACGACTGTTGAGTTAAAATGTTGCATTACATCATTGCTCACGTATATGCATATGTTATTTATAGGATAAGTCTTAGAAGACGGATTGAAGTTACCAATGATATACGACATGCGAAACAGACAACCATCTTTATCAGTTAAGCAACAGCACCGACTCCAGAAATAGACGGCCATCAGTTATCTTGACCTTTGGCATCCACAAGCTTATAATAAAGTTATAAAAGGATTCGTATGAGAGCTGTAATATTAAATATGATAGGGATATACAAATTGTAGATACATTAATCTACCACTTTCGTTTCGGATATCGTTATTATTTGTGTGTGATATATGTTTTTGATTGAGTTTAAAAAATGCGTTTTAGAAAATGCTTATTGGTTTTTTTAAAAAGTTTAAATTAGGATTTGAGCCTTTTGGAAAATTGTTTTTTAACCTTTTCAAAAAACTAAGATGAAAAAGATTCTTATGATTGTCAAACAACTTATTAGCCTTTTGAAAACACCAATAAATCAATAAGCATTTTTCAAACTCAAATCCAAACATGCTCGAAGTGTTCTTTGTTTGTAATCCTTTTTTAGTTAATTAATGTAAATTTTTATGATAGTGTTCTTGTTATAAACAAAATATATACATTTTAGTAATCACAGCTTCTCAGTTAAATGAGTTGAGCCAATAAAATATTGAAAGAAAAAATTTTATTGGGAAAGTGGTTAACAAACCCGACAAGGGCAGCCCAAGGAGGGGTGATGTTGGCGCCAGGTGAGTGCACAAAATTCATTATAAAATAATGATTTTGCTAATTGTTATGTTTATTACTATAACTGTAATCGCGTTTTAAAATATTTAGTTTACATTACTAAGTTCAATAAGGCCTAGGTACGTGAGTTTTCAGGGCCACCAATGACCCGATTATGTATTTGTAAGCTTGGTTTGTCCCGTCTTGCTAGTCGTGATTGTATAAAAATCCCGTCTTCAAAAAAAATGACCACATTAACTTTATTGTTATTTTCCTTATTATTATTATTATTATTATTTTTTGAACAACATATTTTATTTCTATCTAGAGTCCCCTAATTTTGCACTTGCAAAAAGATTTGAACTCATCACTTCTATTTTGAAAGAATGAGCATCATATCAATAGACCATTAGGTCATTAATTATATATTTTTTCTAATTATACTTGTCAATAAAGACGAATATAAAGAGACATGTCTTGTAACTGTTACTATCTCCTTTGTTAATAAAACGGAGCGAATATCTCTATGCTTTCGCTTATAGGCTTAAGTTCATGTGAGAAGTGATCTTAGTGTGAGAAATTAATATTGACCACTAATTTAATTATAAGTTTTTATATGTTTAAAAATAAATAAAAAGGTTTTATTTACAACCTTAAATGCATTTGCTCTTCAATTAATAAAACTAATTAAACCATTAATTTCTCTATCCAGTTAACATAACTAATCAAACTCCAATAATTAAAAATATTGATATAGAGATAAAACTATTGTAATAATTCTCTCTCTAGTTAATATAAGTAACTATACTATTATTAAAAAGATAAAAACATATAATTTATTTTTACAATTTTTTTTATCTAACAACTTATATAAGTTGAAATATATACAACCTATGCATGTGTATTTAAAATACAATCTTCAAATGTTTTTGTTAATATTAAATAAACAACTGTAGGTTATGCGCATTTTCGTGTATGTTATATTATGAATGTTAATGCTGATATACAAGTGTGGCTTTATGTTTTTTTTGTATAGGTCGTATATTTTTATTGATATTGATATGTTTTCTTATGCTTAAAACACGTGTAGTTTATATATTCTTTGTGTATGACTCTAGGTTGAATATTTTTTGTTATATTATAATGCAAACATTTGTACGACTTTTTTTTTGTATCATTCATCACAACGTAACTATGTATGAATAATTTGTATATTAATTGAGAAAAATTATGTATTTATCACAAGAACTAACAATGTATGAATAATTTGTATTTGTGCAAGATAAAAAAACAAACATAGAAGAAAACTAAGTTACAAAAATAGATAAATTCTTTTGTTTTTTTAATATTAAGTTTGATTAGTTACGATAATTGCAAAAAGAAAATTAATTGTTTTATTAGTTGTATTAATGGAAATGAGAATGTATTTGCTGTTGCAATTAAATTATTTTAATTTATATTTAAACATTTATGATTTCAAATAAAACAAATTATATATAATGATTTCTCACATTAAGATGTCTTCTTGTATGAATCATCCCCTTCACTTATACACTTCATTTTTTATGTCATTTAGTTAACATATTGCTAGCATGATTTAACTTCTAGACTTGGATCATAGATACTTTCCTAACGTAAATTAATGTTTGTAAATGAACTTGCATGTCAGGGGTAGGTTTGGAATCCTTTTGGGACAAGGTCCCATCCCTAACATGATCATCCGAAAGGGCGCAACAAGGGTAATAGCTTCTCCAATGAAGAGAGGGTCACGACTAACCACAACATCACGGAAGATCGTTGGTAACTCATGAATATATTTCTGAATACGACGAGCCATATGTAGGCTGTTCAAAAAGCTCGGACTCGTGGCTCGCTAAAAAAAAGCTCGAATAAAACTAGCTATAAAAAGTTGATTTGAAACATCCTGAGCTGATCTGGATCATTTTTGTAACCGAGCCAAAATTGGCCCTTGCTCGGCTCGAGTCATGGCTCAACTCGTTGGCTCGATCTTAAGCTTGTTTAACTTCAAAATCAAGCTAGATCCTAGCTAAGTTGTCGTGTTTAATTTCGAGCCCAATCTCGAAACCAGCCTGGCTTGACTCGGGCTCTACTCGTGAACAGCCCTAGTCATATGTGTTACGAGGTGGGGTACTAGCAGGCTAAGCTCCTTGAAACGGTTGGAGTAGGTAGAGTTATCACCACCAATTTGCTTGAGTTCCCAAAACTTAGCCTCAAGCCTTTGTAGTTCATGTTCAGGGCAAAACTCTTTCTTCATAGCCTCTTTGAGTTCATCCCAAGGCATGGACATAACCAACTCGGTTCCTTGGATGGCTTTGAAAGTGTTCCACCAAGTGAGAGCCTGTTCGTCAAAGAGCGAACTTAATCCATTTTTCATCTGGACATTCTTAACGGATGAATATGTTCTCCATTTTCTCAAACCATTGGAGGAGTTTAGTGGCATGCTCCTCTCCAAGGTACTGGGGTGGTTTAGCACTAGTGAAGTTCTTGAATTAGAAGTTGTTTGGGGCAGCCAAAGTAGCGGAACCATTCGAATTGAGGCTCTGGATCTGAGTCACAATAGTAGGCATAGCAACAGTAAATAACTAGGTGATTCTAGCAGCTAGACGACGATTATGAGAACCAGATGAATGATGTTGAGTACGACGATTGATTCTTAGGGAAGACATTCTGCGAGAACCAAAGATGAAATTCTATAAGATGAAGGGTAAGTTGTGTAAATGAGTTGATGTTAAATAATCGAGGAATGAATTCCAAATAACATTGTGCTAGTGACTTATCATAACTTGGGAATGAGTCGAAATTTAAAATAATGCGAACAATTATTTTTTTTTGAGATATCTAAATAAATAAATAAGGTTTCTTTAAAAAGTAAAATTCAAAATGAAATTTTGTTAGGTTGGGCATTCCATGAACTTTTCATGACAATTTATAGAGCCCAACTAAATAACACAACATAAATTTGTGAATTGGGTCTCCCATAAGCGTTTCATGGCATTTTAAATGGCCCAATTAAAATAACATAGCATTGATTCGTGAGTTGGGCCTTCTATGAGCGTTCCATGGCATTTTAAATGGCCCACCAAATTAACGAGTTATCAAAGCAATTGAGTTGGTTGGCTCATGAGGGTTACGTGGCATTTTAACTAACCCAACTAAATAACGAATTATCAAATCATTCGAGTTGGTCGGCCCATGAGCGTTACATGGAATTTTAACTGACCCAACTAAATAACGAATTAACGGATCCAAATATGAGCAGTTAGAGTATCTTGTGAACCACCACGGACTATAAGTTCCAACCAAATATCAAGTCAAAAACGGATTGAGAAATGGATAGTTGGAGTGCCCATGGGTTAATATGGATTTTTCACCCAATTAAACACTTTAAAAAATAATAATATAAATATTGGAAAATTTTCTGAATTTAGCCATGAACCACCGTGAATTTGTTTTTTTTATATAAAGAATGTAACTGTTTAACCGGTCACGTTGACCACTTAAAGTTCCGGTCGTATGACATTTGTTTCGCTTTGGCCTATAAGATTGACTATCGTGGTCTGATTATCCTCCAGGTAAGGAATATCGTCTTACCTTTGATTCTCGGAATCGTTTTACCAAGGCCCAACTCACAGTTCTCTCCCTATTCCATTTACTATAAGAACATGTCATACTCCCATGCTTTAAGGTGCGTGAGTAAAAACAAAACAAGGGAATTATTAAGGAATTTCCCAAATAAAAACAATCAACTAAATTTATAAAAGAATTAAAAATCTTTTGAGAGTGAGGCATAGCCTTGGATTTTGTGTGTGCACAAGATTAAAATAATATAATAAATAAATAATTTAAATAAGTTGTAAACACATAAAATAGGACACATAAGGTTGTCAAGTAAGCACGTATAGGGTCCTAAGCATGTTATTAGGCATTTCTAACGACATATCTTACAATCTTCGGCTCTGATACCAATACTTATGGCGGAATTGCCGGGGCGCGAAACGTTGGTTCACAGCTCACAAGGTCTCTCCCTATTCCATTTACTATAAGAACATGTCATACTCCCATGTTTTAAGGTGCGTGAGTAAAAACAAAACAAGAGAATTATACAAATTAAATATGACAATAACTAATTTATTTATTAATTCCAAAATTTCAATCAAGCACACAAAGTTTAAACAAATTACCAATCAATCCAAATTAAACAACCATTCAAACATATATGTCTTTATTAAGTTAACTAAGGTCTCTCTAAGTGTTTCTTCACCTTAGCTGCAAACCAAATGATAACCTACAAATGCGTACAAAATAATATAGTTTGTCAACACGAGGTTGAGTAAGAAAAATCGCCACTTTTGATATAATAGTAATATATAATAAAAGAGCAAAACTGATATTGTGAGTATAAATCAATTAAACCAGGAGCAAATAAAGGGTGTAAATTGATCATTCCTCACGAACATGGGTTGTTGATACTATGACAGTCGTATGATCATATTATAATGTGATTATGGTGGACCTAATGCGATAAAATAAAACAACTAAACAAGTAGTAGTTAGTCATTCAATTGATAAACATATAATATTCACAGTTTTCTAGTGCATATATAATATAATATGTAAATACTAATTGGTACGCATATGTCTCCAAAATGTTTAAAAACAGTAAAATGTGAGGAACGACTTCTTATCTTGACGATTAAGCGAATAACCCAGAGATAGAATAAACGAGCAAAGTTAACGGGATGAGTGTTCCAATCCAACCAGACCTGAGACTTATACTAAATGAATATAGTCAAACCGAGAACATAGCTGCTGGAATCAACCCAAATGCATGTATAGAACTCCGGTTATGAGATTTTCAGTAAATAAGCGAGCTGGTACTATCATAATCTAAACTGTGAGTCGGGAGTCGAGTTTTGGTCAGTACACTCAAAATCTCAAAACAAATCTAAAAGTCTTCTAGTCCGACCGCTAGTTTTGACCAGAAGGTGGAATAATCGAATAGTCAAAGAATTTGACTGTTATGCCCTTAAATGGGTCGGGATCAAATTGACCACTGAGACTCCCTCAATCAGCAAAATTTATTGAGGGATTTTGTTCTACAGATGAAAAATTTACAATATTGAAGAAGAAAACTTACCCCGGAGAAGAAGAGAAGGATGAGAAAATCGTGGTCAAAGAAGCCTTGAACACCAAAGTCAACTAGTCTTGAAAGAATTTGATTAAACTAGAAGAATATGATAATGGGGAAGAGAAATTCGTGGGTTTTGAGATGAAGACGAGCAAGAACAGTAGGTTTAGGGTTTATGGTTGTATTTTGGTTAAGACTACAGAGATATTACTTATTAATATAGTAATCAAATCGATTAGAAGAGCGAATAAGCAATTGATGACCAAATCTGTTCTATTAACTCAAATATCCTAGCGCGATGAACAAGAAATGGATGTAGACAATGTACAATAGTAGATTATAAAATAATTTCCTGAAATTAGTCCATCATATTATTTTTTGGCAAAATTAGTCCCTGCAGTTCCCGAAAATGCTTATTTTAGTCATTTTAAGCGATCTTAAGAGTTTCTAAGGGCTATTTGGCATGTTTGAAAGTTATGAAACTATAAAATAAGTTAAACCAAGTTAAATAAAAGTTTTTATCAATAAAAAATATCCTAATTATATTCCCGAGTCAGGTAAACGAATATGGATAGGAATATTAAAAAAATACGAAATGCTACAAATGGGTATACCCATCAGGTATCTATCAGGTCTCAAATGATAATAGCATTACGGCTGCCTTAGAGGACATGTAGAAAGAAATTAAAGACTTGAAGAAGGTATTTTAGAGATACGAGATCTGCCACGGAGGGAACGATACAGTTGATTGTTCGGTCGATCCGCAAGAGTAGGTTGACTACTTGGGAAATCATAATTGAGGGATGAATGCCTTTGGTAACTCTGGATGGAGAAATAACTCCAACTATGGTTGGAGATCGGGAGGTAATGCTCAGGGCTTTCTGCCTAGGCAGGAGAAATGGTAGGTTTGATACTTAGAGGCAGTAGGGAGTTTGACTGCAGGAAAGAGTAGCAGTATGGATCCGGATCTTAAGGAGCTTCTAACCAAGCAATCTACCATGCTTTCTCACCTTTTTGACATAGATAATAACACACAACATAAACTGGCTGAGCACGACATCATATTAAAGAACCAACAGTTTTCATTCTTAGAGATGTCTCGAAAGGTGGGTAAGATGATGAAGCATATTGTAACATTTTGGATTTTCCGTATTCGTATTTGTATATGTTTACCCAATTAGGGAATGCAATTGTCACACCCCGACTTAGGGCCTAGTCGTGTGACTCATACTTGGAACCTGTTTCATAAATATATTAGAGTTGCGGGTTATTTAGTGGAAGACTTTGATTATAATAAATGTTAATTTATTATGAAAGCCTCTTGAACAATATATGTAACATTTCAGTTTTTCCATATTCGTATTTGTTTACCCAATTCAGGATTATAATTCGGATCTTTCTTATCAATAAAATCATGAGTTTATTAGTAACTTAATTATGTTTAATTTAGTATTTACTTCCTTAACTTTCAGTTGTGCCAAATAACCCTTAGAAACTCTTAAAATCGCTTAAAATGTCTTAAAAATGCATTTTTGGAACTTCAGGAACTGAAACTGTAAAAAACCAAAATCTGGTAATCAACCCCCCTTCGCGCGCCACGAAGCAGATCTAGATCAGCTAGATTTGGGTTCGATTCTCGTTTAATGCTAAATCTTTCCTGAACGACCCTAAATCTCGAAATATTATTTAATCTATTATGGAATAGTGTCTAGGTTCATTCTCTGAATTTTGATCGATATATCGAAGATTACAAGACTCTATTTCGTCATCAATACGTTATTCGTTTACCAAAACGAGTCGGTTTTCTTGTTCTACAAGTTGTTATACTAATTATATAAACAAACCACAACTCAAAAACCTAAAGATTACTGAAATATTGAATTCCTAGCTGTCACGTCCATTAACCCGATGTTTACACTCTCGTTTTTTTCTTGTTTACTCAAAGATTACAAACTGCAGTTTGACTTTGACGAGAGTGTAATCTTCAAGTAAACAAGCAAAAAAGAGAGTGTTTGACGATTTTCTGACTTTTGGCTTCGATTTCCCGTCAACTTAAGCACTTTCCGGGAAAGTTTTTAATGGATGAATTGCTCACTAATACTCACTTTTCAATAACCCTCAATCAATTTATGAGATTGAGGGGGTATTGACGGGTCAAATTAACTCAAACCCGTTTAAGGGCATATTGGTCAATAACTTTGACTAATCAATTTCTCATATTTCTGGTCAGAACCGAATTTTGGGCCAGAAGACTTTTATTTTTGTTTCGAGATTTTAAGGCTACTGACCAAAACCTGATTTCCAACTCGCTGTTCAGATTCTGGTCAGTACCAGCTCGCTTAAACGTTTATTTTATCATAACTGGAGTTCTAGACATCCGTTTGGAACGATTCAAGCGGCGGTGTTCTCAGTTTTAACATTAGTTATTTGTCTCAAAGTTTCAGGTCTATTCGATTTACCTCAATCTACGCGTTAAAGGATGATCCGTTTTATTTTCTCATGTTTTATTCTTATTCTTGTTCACTCGCCTAAACAATAAGGTGAGATTTATCATTCGCCTCTATTTTACTGATTTTCATAAGTTTTGGGGGCATGCGTACTAATACTTACTTTCCTATTGCATACATACTCAAATTAGCAAACGTATAATTGTGTGTATTCGATCAAATGTTATCTTTTACTTGCTTATGTGTTTACTTTATCGCATTCGGATAGGTCCATCATAATCACATTATAGTATGATCATACGACTGTCACTGTAACACCGTGAAAATACCCCATCTAATTTTTGGCTAAAAATGCCAAATCTGAAAGTTGAGGGACTAAAATGGAAAAATTAAGTTTTGAGACTCATCTCGCTACGCGATGGTCTCCAGATAGCCTTCGTCGCGCTACGCCACAAAGTATCACACAGTTCAAGAAAAAGGGAGGCGCCGCGCTACGCGACGGCCTAACCCAAGGGATCATCGCGTTACGCGATGCCTATGCTAAGTAACCCGGGACACGTGGCCAACCACGTGGCAGATTCTGGTAAATTGCGGCGTCGCGCTACGCGATGGTCCTGGTAAAAGGACCATCGCGCTACGCGATGGTCTGCAAAACTCAACTATAAAAGGGCAGCTACGGGTTCAGCCTCCTTCATCCCAATTTCACACTCATCTTCACATAGTTAACCTAGAAGTACGTGCTAGGGTGTTCCGGGGTTCTGAGGGTCTGATTCCGTGAAGAAACGAGGTGTTAAGACGCTGTAAACAAGCTGTTGTGCTGATAAACGAACCACAAGCTGAACTGCTGTGGATTCTCTTAGTTCTTACTTCCGACTAGCTGATTAAGGTAGGATTATGGTTAATTTACTCTACTATATAGTTATTAGAATCTAGTTAAATGTATAGTCATTAAACTATAAAAGTTTTCCAAACAAATGTTTTGCAAAGTAAAGACATTGCTTCCATGTGAAGTAATGTTACCAAAACTATTATTTTGACGGGTACGTAGTAACTGTAAGGGGGATATCATTAGTAGACTCTTCTTACCTAAGGAAAGTAATTCGTACAAATCCCAATCAACCACAGGACTCGTTTGCTTACCTGGAGAAGTTTGCCAACGTGATATCCTTTATTAAGCCAAAGCGTGCCATTCCAAACGTCATATGTAAATACAAAGTATTTTTATAAAATGACTATAACTATACTAAGGTTAGGTCAGACCTAAGAGTCTGCTGAACTGAATCAGACCTAAGAGTCTGCTGATCAGACCTCGAGTCTGCTGAACTGAAATAGACTTAAAGTCTGCTGAATATTACCAACTAGGTTCTTATGCATACCTATTATGATATATAGGTTAATAGCATACTGAAGCTAAGGAGTCTGATATCACCAATTGATAATATAAGGTGAACACGCTAAACTTTTACTGTCTGAACTGATTTTACTCTTGTAATAGACGGGTTGTTTATTAGAAAGAGTATGGTAAATGTTTGCATGAGATGTTATCTCTAAAATCGTTACAATACAAAATAGATAATAAAAAGAAACTCAGACCGAATACACGTGTCTGGATCCATACATGACTGATAATTGGCATACAAAACCAAGTTAGTCACAACCAGTTCGCCAATTGGGTTACATAGCCTAGGGGAAGGCTGTCTCTGAACATGGGCTATGTACTCGGGGAACCTTTGAATTGTGTGTGTAGGGCAGTGGTACAAATCCGGGGAATGATAGGCATTCCTGATGAGTTTGTGAACAGAAAACTATGATTGTATTTAACGACTGTTATAAATGTTTTATCAAGTCAACGTTTCACCAGCATATAGCTGACGTGTTTTTCCCACCCATGCAGGTAACTAGATGATGGTAGATGATACAAGGATTGGAGTCATTAGAATATCGCTCAAGATGGCTCTATTTTTGGAAAATATAATCCTTGTAATAATAGTATAACACTGTTTTGTAAAACTGAAACTCGGGTATTTACTTCCCGAGTAATTCTGATAATATAAATTAATATTTTAATATTTTAAAGACTTTCGCCAAAATGAACCCGCTACTCTGATATATTTACAAAACCAGATACCAACCTGGGATGTCACACCTAGGCTCTAAACCGGGGTCTGACAAGTTGGTATCAGAGCCATCGGTTTCAGCGAATTAGGTATTAACATAATTAGTACCTAAGCTTTAATTATTTATCTGATAAGTAGGGATAAGCTATGATTGGTAGTCTACCTATCCCTAAGTTTATATATATGCAGATGTCGTATACAAATTACTACGGACAAAAACGACGGGTAGCAAGACGATCAAACCCTGCACCCTCGTCTGAGCTGTCTGACAAGTCTAGTACAAATTTTGGTCACAAATGGCCAACTGTATCGGTGAATCCGACTGAACCGATGTATATTAATCCAACTGATTCGCTTCCAACAAATCCGATGTATCCTGTCGATTATATAGATCCATATGTGGCTTATGGAAGCCAACTACCGTATGCTCCGAGTAGTCCTGAAATGCCCATAGAGATATCAAGTGACACCTCTGAAAGCATCCTACAATACTAACCATCTGAAATACCAACTTACCATCATTCTGACGAGGTGGAAGTTCAAAGTAGAATAAAACGTGAGACAAGTACTGAATCATCAAGCTGGATGAACTGCCATTCCAATCAGAGTTTGTGGCATTTTGGATCACCGCCACCAGGTGCCCAAAATATTGCTAGACCAAGTTAAGGACCGATTCATTATTCTGAGGTTCCTAGTTTCCCACAATACCGAGGTCCTTTACCAACTGAGGCTGAGCAAGCAAACGAGATATGGGAGGAGGCCCATCTTGTCGAGGAATTCTATACAACAAATATTCCCGATGAGAAAATGCAGGCTTACGTAGCAAATCCTCAACTATACCTAAGAGAAACATGTTATCTTTTTCCATCCGCATCCGCACCACTAGGGTATCCTAATCAACCCAATGCGGTAATGGATGAACTAAGGAATGAAAGAATTAAGAAGAAAAAGATAGGCGATAAGATCATCAAGAAGTGTGACAAGATGAAGAGTCTTGTTAAGAAATGGGCTAAGGATTAGTATTATATATATGTTGTTGTTTAAGCATATTTTATCTTTCTGTCCTTATGAAATGTGTTTGTGAAAGTAATAAAAAAAACTGTGTACTGTGTTTTGAATATGTGTATTTATTTGAATTACAGAATGTATGAACAAAAAGAACAAGTAAGTCAAGGGAGTCAAGCTAACAAGGTAAAGACCCTTGAAAATAATAATAAATCAATTCCTGAAGAATACATTGGAGGCATTCGTGAAATGATAAAGGAAACAGTTTCCCTGCTAATCAAGGAAGCTGTAACCCCTCTAATAAAAATAGTTCAAGATCACACCACAAATTCGAAAAGCTTGGCAAGGTCAAAATCAATAAAGCAACCAAGTCATAGTGTGTTTGTGAACTCTAAATGGAAAGAAACAACAAAAGATGAGAAAACAAAGGAGCAAAAAGATAAAGGCTACGAGAGCTCCACTGTTGAATATGAACCAAGTCAAACAAAGAAAAGAAAGGTTAATACGAGTTGTACATTTAAAGACTTCCAAGTTTACAAACCGAAAGAATTCTATGGAGACAAAGGAGCGATTGTTACACTTCGCTGGTTGGAAGAAATAGAGTCTATAGTTATTATTAGCAAGTGTACCGAAGAGGAAAGTATCCAGTATTCATCCCAGATGTTTAAAGGAGAAGCGCTGTAATGGTGGAATACTTTGATAGAGGTAAAAGGCAGGAAGAATTTGTATAATCTTGAATGGAAGACTTTCAAGGAATTAATCAAGCAAAGATTCTGCCCTGTTCATGAGATTGATCAAATTCAAACCAAGCTGTGGAATCATAAATTTTTTGGCACAAATATCAAGGAATACTGTGACATTTGAGCCAAAACAAGGTACACCTCAGTGCGTATTTATCGATTAAGCAAATAAAAGCTTTTTACGTAACGAACGAACGATTAACCAAAAAAGTTGGGTTATGACCCAGATATCCCGGGGGGCCATCTATAAGTGATATACGTTTAATATAAGCTAATATACTAGTATTATGGCCTTAGTTCCATAGCAAACAAGTTAAACGAAAACATGCTCATTTAACTACCCGCTATAGATTTAAACGCGAAAGATAGTTACAAACCAAGCATTGTATCATCCGTTAAGCCAAAAAAGACTTACCAAACACTTACTTGAAATGTTTTAAGCGATCCGTGAAAATATTTTCGATTTTTACAAACGTGTTATATGTTTTTATAAATTTACACAAAACTAGCCGAAAAACACTCGTTTTCGCACCGTTTGTCGAACCCGATACGTTTTTCGCGCCAAAAACCGAGCCCTATGCAAATTTGGACTTGTGCTTTCGTGTTTGGGCTTAAAAAATCAAATTTTTGGGCCAAAATGCGGCCCAAGGGGAGGCCCATCCCTTGCGGCCGCCATTTACATATTATTATTATTATTTAGTAGGTTTAATATATAATAACTTCATAGATATTTTAGGACCAGAATTCTCTAGAAAATTAACAAGGCATCTGATGTTCTTCAGCTCAACCCCAAAAACCCTAAGTAAGATTACTAAACTCATCAATTTTAACTAGTTTTAATGATGTTTAATACCATATAAATATGAATTAATTGTCAAAAATCATTCCTAACCATGTAAAACTCCTAAAAATAGTCCATAAACATGTTTTGATCATACACATGGTAAGGAACCTGGTTTGACAGTTTTTTGGTCATAGACACGGATTAGAAGGTTGAAACGACATTTTTACAGTTAAAAAGTTCGGTTTTGTACCCGAACCGAAACCCTAGGTTAAGGGGCTGTTCGGTTGATGAAACTAGCTTGGTTTGTGATATAGGACTTGTACCTAGACTGCATAGAAGTACAAGATCTTGAAAACTTGATTAGAAAGGCGGAAACGAACCAAACCCGCTAAGGTAATACCGACACACTCGTTTACGGGCTGTTTAGGTTAAGGTTGTGATGTGCATATTTTTAGGTCTTAAAAATTCTCAGGAACATCAGGGACCATATCATTGAGTCCCTGTTCAAATTTGGTAATTTTTCGACAATCCGAGAATATTTGGTGAATTTATTACCGAATTGGGATGTTTAATTGGGAAAAATATTTAAAATACTTGAAAAATTATGAAATTTGGTTGGGAACTTAGAATTGGTATATTTTGATCACATATGAAAGTTGGGATCATTTGGAAAAGTCTAAGGATGTTTTGTGCATATGCGTTCATATTAATTTTTATAGCCGAATTTAGGCCGAAAAGAATATTGAACAAGCTTTTTACATTATGTAATTGACACAGCTGATTATGAGATATAAATTGAACATCTAGGAATTTTTATGGAATTTTTGGAAATCGTTTGGGATAAACGGATAATTTTTAGGCTAAATATAGCATGTAAAATAAATTTTTATAAATTAATTAATCAGTAAATAATTCCATAAATATTTTTATATAAATCTACATATTTTAATTGATAAGTGGCTAAATTTCCATAATTTAATGATTAACGTTTAATTAATTATGCTAATTTGAAAATTTAAACAAGTTCAATTATGATAAAAACCGGCAAGTTCGCGATTAACGTACCTGCGGGAATATCAGAACACCAAGGGTGATCAAAAATCATATTTTTGGATGAATTAAGTAAAAACGAACTTTTTATGAGAAACCAGAACAATCTGGATAGATTGTGCGCGTTTATTCTCAAATCAAACTGAATAAACGGAAATGGGCCCCGTAGCTAATCCGGGACCCCAGCGTATGATCTTTCTTTATAACTTAATCATTTTATCGACCAACACATTTAACCAAGCTTACTTCCCCACAACTGTTTTCTGAATGCATAAACGAACAACTTGGCCCAGCTGGAAAAACGGGGAAACTGAGCCAATTTGGTTTTAAGTATTAGACAATTTACAACATCACAACCTAAGCCTATTGACACTTTCTGGGCGTTCCAGCTATACCCTGATTAGACATACAGCCCAGTTTAGTATTGAGATTATAATAATATTAAAATATTAATATTATTATAATATTGATTATAGGAAATAGTGATAGCGAATCGAACAAACCGCGAGCTGACACAGTGCTGATTATCTACTAAATAGTGAGTTTCATGACCCCACTTTCTGAACTGTTTTACGAACTTTTAGGGTGAAAATCATGTTTGATTACGTATACATATCTGAAACTTGTAACGATGTGAATTATCTAAGTGCTAACACACGAAAGTTCCCACGATCACAAGGATTAACTTCGAGCCGGTGGCTTGTGAATAGCACTATTGGTTTGACAAACCCAAACGGAATCGGCCTGGTTGCCGTGTCACATAGCGCCGTTTGCACATGACCATATTTATACAAACAGGCTATGTAGTGTTAGACATAGCTACCGGGGCATGTTGTGGGCGGAAGGGGAGCCACAGTGGTTGATTGAGTGTGGGAAATGGATGCACGCAGCACATACAGTCAAGGCTTCACTGTAGCTTAGCATAATTATATCATCTACATACATACATATTTATATCATAATTACAAGTGTGAACTTGTGAATATTCATAACTGTTTTCTTGAAACTCGTGAAACTCACCAACTCCAGTAGTTGACCTATTTTTAAATTGCTTTTCGGGATTACCAAAGTTGGAGTAAAATGATTTAGTGCTATTTATTGTGGAACGTGCTTGGTGCTATGTGAATAGACGCAAGGTTATTAACATGAATAAAATAGTTTAACGAACATATTTTGTTGTAACACCTAGTTTGTAAACAAAGATGGACCAATGTAATATAATGTAAATTAGTTTGTAATGTTTTTTATAAACAATGTTGTTGATACCAGAGGTGTCTGTTACATTCCCGTTTTATGCTTCCGCATTGTGCTAGTCGGGGTGTGACAAATACAACACCAAATTCCTTGAATATTGTCGACTCGTGCCTCATCTTGTTACTCCAAAATATAACAAGGTGACACGGTATATATATGGTTTACCTAAGGAGATCCGTGATCATGTGAGGTCACATATGCCAACAACCATTGAGTCTGCTATTGAACTTGCTGGGTATTTGATGGAGAGTATGTTCAGGAATAGAGAGGAGGAGAGAAAGGTTGTGGTTGAAAGAAAGCATGAGGTGGATGAGAAGAGAAAGTTTGAAAAGGGAAAGGAAAGGTCGAGTATGTTTAATCAACCACTGTGTAAAAATTGTGGAAAACGACATGATGGGAGATGTTTAAAGCCTACTCCCAAGGTTGATGTTCGCAAGTTCGATCCATATTCAACTTGCAACTTTTGCAAGAGATTGGGTCATAAAGAAGAAGATTGTAGGAAGAAATTGATCGTTTGTTTTGAATGTGGTGAGAAAGGACACTTCAGTGCTGAGTGCATGAAGAAGAAATAGGTAGCTGGAGGCGCCAGTGGTAGTGGTGCCAGAAATGATGGGAAAAAGGGAAATGCCCGCTCGTTTATGTTGAACACCCAGAAGGCAGGAGAATTACCAGACAATTACTGGTACGTTACCTATTAACAATGTTTATGCCAGAGTTTTATTCGATTCAGGAGCCAATCAAAGTTTTATAGATTATAAGTGTTGTAATCTGTTAAATGAATGTCTAGCTAAACTGAACAACTATTATGTAGTAGAAACGGCTAATGGAAATTTAATCAAAATCTCTGAAGTATTAAGTAGCTATATTTCTTTAGCCGGACATGATATGCCAGTAAAACTATTACCTATGGAGTTAGCTGGATTTGATGTTATACTAGGAATGGATTGGCTAGCCGCCAACTAAGCTCGTATATTGTGTAATGAAAAAGCGATAGACCTACTGATTCCAAATAAGAAAGTCATTCGAATAGCTGGAGAAAAAGAATCTGGTAGAATTGGAATTATCTCCAAAATCAAGGCAAGTCATTGTGTAGGTAAAGGTTGCTTAGCTTTTATGGCATACGTAACTAAAGAACCTGAACCTAAAAATATTGAAGAAGTTCCGATTGTCTCTGAATTCAAGGATGTATTTCCCAATGAATTGCCTGGAATCCCACCTAACCGAGAAGTTGAGTTTAGAATCGATCTGATTACGGGAACAACTCCTATTACTAAGTCTCCTTATCGACTAGCACCAACTGAAATGAAAGAGCTGAAGAAGCAATTGGATGAACTATTAGAGAAAGAATTTATACGACCAAGTTCTTCGCCATGGGGAGCTCCGATTTTGTTTGTAAAGAAGAAAGATGGGTCAATGAGAATGTGTATTGACTACCGAGAATTGAATAAAGTGACGATCAAGAACCAATATCCGTTACCAAGAATTGATGATATTTTCGATCAACTACAAGGGGCGAGTTGCTTCTCCAAGATTAATCTAAGATCCGGGTATCATCAACTAAAGGTTTAAGAAGAAGATATGTCCAAGACAGCATTCAGAACCCGATACAGACATTATGAGTTCACTGTTATGCCTTTTGGACTCACTAATGCTCCGACAGCTTTCATGGATATGATGAACCGAATCTGCAAGCCATATTTGGACAAGTTTGTTATCGTCTTCATTGATGACATTCTTATCTATTCCAAGACAAAAGAACATTAAGCACATTTAAAGACCATATTGGAAACATTAAGGAAAGAAAAGCTTTATGCCAAATTCTCAAAATGCGAGTTCTGGTTGTTCGAAGTACAATTCCTTGGACATATCGTAAACGAGAAAGGAATTCAAGTTGATCCAGCAAAGATTAAAGCCATTACGAAATGGGAAAAGCCCAAGACCCCGACGCAAGTTAGAAGTTTTCTAGGGTTAGCTTGTTACTACCTGAGATTTATTCAAAATTTTTCAAGAATAGCGATTCCGTTGACTTCACTTACCCGAAAATCTGTTAAATTTGAATGGGGACCAAAGCAAGAAGAAGCTTTTGAAACTCTCAAGCAGAAATTGACAAATGCACCTATCTTAGCCTTACCTGAAGGTCAAGATAAATTTACCGTATACTATGATTCTTCATACATAGGTATGGGGTGTGTTTTAATGCAATATAAGAAGGTAATTGCCATATGCTTCTAGGCAATTGAAAGTTCGTGAGAAGAATTACACCATACATGATCTTGAGTTGGGAGCTATAGTTTTCGTATTGAAGTTATGGCGACACTATATGTATGGTGTAAAATTTACTGTTTATACTTATCATAAAAGTTTAAAACACATATTTGATCAAAAAGAATTGAACATGAGGCGAAGGATATGGATGGAAACACTTAACGATTATGAATGCGAAATCGTCTATCATGAAGGAAAAGCTAATTTGGTGGCTGACGCTTTAAGTAGAAAAGAAGACGAGAAGCCGAAAAGAGTAAGAGCTCTGAGGTTGGAACTCAAGATTGATCTATTAACTGAAATTAAAGAAGCCTAGAAGTTGGCACTAGAACAAGATAATGTAAAGGCTGAAAAAGAAAATGGTACAATAGATCAATTAGTTAAAGGTGATGATGAAATACTCAGGTTAGGGAAAAGAATCTGGGTACTAATGGTTGGAAATTTACGAGAAAAGATATTGGAAGAAGCTCACAAGTCAAAGTATATGATGCATCCGGGAAGCGATAATATGTATCATAACTTTAAAGATGAATACTGGTGGATCGAAATGAAGAAAGAAATTGCCTTGTATGTGGCTAAGTGTTTGACATGTTCAAAGGTTAAGGCTGAGCATCAAAAGCCGTTAGGTTTGTTGCAGCAACCAGAAATCCCTATCTGGAAATGGGATATGATCACTATGGATTTCATTATGAAGTTACCTAGGACTTCTCGGCAAAATGATGCTATATGGGTTATTGTTGATAGACTGACCAATTCTGCTCACTTCATTCCTATTCAAGAAACATTTAGCATGGAAAAGTTGGCATAATTATATGTGGAAAATATTGTATTCACTGGACGGCGTGCCATTATCCATTATATCAGATAGAGATAGTCGTTTCACCTCCAATTTTTGGAGAAGTTTTCAAAAGGCAATGGGTACGCGCTTGAATCTAAGTATTCCTTACTACCCACAAACCGACGGACAAAGTGAAAGGACAATTCAAACATTGGAAGACATGCTTTGTGCTTGTGTTATAGACTTAGGTGGAAGTTGGGATACTCACCTATCTCTAATGGAATTTTTGTACAATAATAGTTATCACACAAGTATACAAATGGCTCCATATGAAGCATTATACGGATGGAAATGCAGAACACCCGTATGTTGGTCAGAAATCGGTGATAATCAGTTATCAGGACCCGAAATTGTCCAAAGAACAACGGACCAAGTAATTCAAATTCGAGAAAGACTGAGGGCAGCACGAGATAGACAAAAGAGTTATGCTGACGTGAGACGAAAACCGCTAGAGTTTAAAGAAGGTTATAAAGTGTTGCTAAAAGTATCACATTGGAAAGGTGTTGTTCGTTTTGGAAAGAAGGGTAAGTTAAGTCCACGTTTTGTTGGACCATTTAAGATTATTGAAAGAATAGGCCCTGTAGCTTATCGATTAGAATTACCTGAAGAAATGTAAGGAATTCATGACATATTTCATGTGTTAAATCTTCGTAAATGATTAGCTGATGAAATACTCACAATGCCTTTAAAAGATGTACAAGTAAATGAAAAACTCAAGTTTGTAAAGGAACCAATACAAATCAAAGATAGTCAGACCAAATTCCTTAAGCGTAAAAGATTGAAGTTAGTAAAAGTTAGATGGAATTCCGTCGCGGTCCGGAATTCACTTTGGAACCGGAGTCTGAAATGAAAAGAAAGTATCCACATCTCTTTACATAAATCTCGAGGACAAGATTTTTCTAAAGGTGGGGAGGATGTAACACCGTGAAAATACCCCATCTAATTTTTGGCTAAAAATGTCAAATCTGAAAGTTGAGGGACTAAAATGAAAATTTTGAGTTTTGAGACTCATCGCACTACGCGATGGTCTCCGGTTAGACCTCATCGCGCTACGCCACAGAGTGCCACACAGTTTAAGAAAAAAGGGGGCGCCGCGCTACGCGACGGCCAAACCCAAGGGATCATCACGCTACGCGATGCCCATATTAAGTAACCCGGGACACGTGGCCAACCACGTGGCAGATTCTGGTAAATTGCGGCGTCGCGCTACGCGACGGCCCTGGTAAAGGACCATCGCGCTACGTGAAGGTCTACAAAACTCAACTATAAAAGGGCAGCTACGGGTTCAGCCTCCTTCATCTCAATTTCACACTCATCTTCACATAGTTAACCTAGAAGTATGTGCTAGGGTGTTCCGGGGTTCTGAAGGTCCGATTCCGTGAAGAAACAAGGTGTTAAGACACTGTAAACAATCTGTTGCGCTGATAAACGAAGCACAAGCTGAACCGCTGCTGATTCTCTTAGTTCTTACTTACGACTAGCTGATTAAGGTAGGATTATGGTTAAGTTACTCTACTAAATAGTTATTAGAATCTAGTTAAAGGTATAGTCGTTAAACTATAAAAGTTTTCCAAACAAATGTTTTGCAAAGTAAAGACGTTGCTTCCATGTGAAGTAAAGCTATCAAAACTATTATTTTGACGGGCACGTAGTAAATGTAAGGGGGATATCATTAGTAGACGCTTCTTGACTAAGGAAAGTAATTCGTACAAATCCCAATCAACCGCGAGACCCATTTGCTTACCTGGAGAATTTTGCCAACGTGATATCCTTTATTAAGACTAAGTGTGCCATTCCGAACGTCATATGTAAATACAAAGTATTTTTATAAAACGACTATAACTATACTAAGGTTAGGTCAGACCTAAGAGCCTGATGATCAGACCTCGAGTCTGCTGAACTAAATCAGTCCTAAGAGTCTGCTGATCAGACCTCGAGTCTGCTGAACTAAAACAGACTTAAAGTCTGCTGAATATTACCAACTAGGTACTTATGCATACCTATTATGATATATAAGTTAATAGCATACTGAAGCTAAGGAGTCTGATATCACCAACTGATAATACAAGGTGAACACGTTAACCTTTTACTGTCTGAACTGATTTTACTCTTGTAATAGACGGGTTGTTTATTACAAAGAGTTTGGTAAATGTTTGCATGAGATGTTATCTCTAAAATTGTTACATACAAAATAGATAATAAAAAGCAACTTAGACCGATTAAACGTGTATGGATCCATACATAACTGATAATTGGCATACAAAACCAAGTCAGTCATCACAAGTTCTCTGTCAGGACCGTGAATCGGTTGAAACCCTCTAGAGGTTGACAAGAACACACCGACTCGAATACCCAAAAGGCCTGTTGAATATCCCGGCGAAATCAGGATATCCAACGAGTGGGAACGAAGGAGTAAAAAATAGCAAACACAAAACAACAATAGATAATCAGTAAAAGCTCATTCAAAGACAAAGATTCACTGTATTAAATATATCATTAATGGAACAGTGAAAGGATGTCTAGGGTTTCGTGTGACAGCTGCGGCGGCTGTACGGGGGAAAAACAAAGGGAATATTCTTTGGAATGTTTTTTGTATTCAGTGTGTGCCAGCCTGTAATTCCGTCTGGAAATCCGTTTCCTAAAAGGTATCCTAGGACCCCTATTTATAGACCCTGACATTCCTTCTAGAAGTTCCTAAACATTACATAATGAAATACAAAATAATACAAGTGTTAAGTCCTCGAGTAAGGTAACAATCTTGCTCGAGCAAACTCACTACACTAGGTATGCTCGATGAGTCTCCTCGAGCATACTTTACTTAAAATATCTTCAGTGAAGATATTCCCTTCCAGCAGACTTCATCCTTCTTTACTGGTCCATGCTTTGCTCGAACTAGTCCATCGAGCAAGACATTCTTCTTGATGTCTTTAGTTATACTTATTCAGCAATCTTTAGCATGCGCGGATGTAAATCTTGCTCGGGAACTGAACTGTGCTCGAAGTCCTTGCTTTGATCACGTGACATCTTCTTATTTTATCTATGCTTGTCCCCATGTGCTCGATCATCCTGTGCTTGTAACACTTGGTTAAAACTTGTATGATCAAGCTGTTTGCTCGATTGGCAATCCATACTCGATAGAAGAATGCTCTTGCTCATTGAAGTGTAGCTTGCTCGAAGCCTTAACACTTAGAAGAATTAACCATTTAAGGTTCTGAAGACCTTGCTCGAAGTAGTAAAACCATGCTCGATCGTCTAGGCTTGCTCGAAGTCCATTCTTAGCCATTTTCTGAGGAGGTTGAGAAGATTCCAATCGTCCTTATCATAAATCTGACCCAACAATCTCCCCCTAGATTGGAACAAGCTCAGATGCACCAAAATATACCTGCATAGAGTTACACATGTATCAGACATCAAAAATATATCATTTGAGAACATGTCATTTCATTACATAAGTAGGAATTCTGCTACTAGAGCTTTACAAATTAAAGTTTTTACATTAAGTTCAAATTAAACAAAAATACAAAGATAAACAGAAACAAATTGATTCTCTTTGAACTCCATTCTTCTATCTTCTTCTCCTCCTCCCTGTATCGGCATTTTCTTTCATTTTCTTTATGTAGGCTGCCTTTTGTTTAATCATGTCTAGCTCTACGGAATCAGAGGAGTCAAACGAAAATTTGGCAGTGATCAAGTCCTGAAGGTCCTGTGGATGCATAAACTTGAGATCTTCATCATGTTTTATCACAGTAATGGGTATTCCGGACTCATTTCTCAACGTGATTGAATCATTATGCTGATTGTACGTTATGTACGTGATTCTTCCAAGTTGTTGCACCATTGAGTTTGGTTCCTGCATCACTTCTCTCATAGCCAAGCACTCCTTCAAGGTCTTCCTTTTATAGTGTGAGCGGCTTGCTTGAGACTTTCGTTTTTTGGAATCAAAGAGGGAGAGTTCTTAGATGTGCACTTCACTAATTCTCTTCTTCCTCTTCTCCCTCTCTGCTTCGCTTCGTATTTCTCTTCTCTTTTGTTGCAAGAATGGGAACCCCCTTTCTGCTTGTTCTTTAATAAATCTTGAGAGATCATTTCTTTGCTGACCAGATGGCTAACTTCTGATTTGATTGTCATACAGTGTCAGTTCAGCCATCTTCATCAATTGTTCTTCTGAAAACTTCCTCAAGTCATCTCTGAATATTATGAGAGTTTTCTCTTTGTCCTCAGTTATAACCCTCAAGGTCTTTGATCTTTTGTCGAAGTAGAGATGTGTGGGCAAGTTTAAGTTCCTTGGTGGCTCAGGCCTCACACTCTTAGACCTTGGGGTTCTACTCGAGCTTCCTTGCTGAGTTTTCTTGACTTTGTCGAGCCCCTCTTCTTCATACCATCTCTTCAAGGTTTCGTCAGATTGATTTATCTGACGAATTCTTCCATTTTCCTTCTTTCTTCCTACAACCTTCTTTCTGTCTCCATATACATTCTTTGCTCTCTTTTGTATATCTCTAGTAGTTGAGCATGGGGCATTCTATTTCCTCTTCAGTCATACCGTTGTCCATTACTAGATCTTTTAAATTTTGGACTCTCTGTGGGTCTTCAAACCATTCTTTTGCCTCAGTTTCTTTCTTCTCAGATTCAATTCTCTCTTTTTCTTTATGCTTATTTTGCTTTTTCTCTCTTTCAAAATTTGCAGCTGTCTGTTTTCTTGCATGAGAGTCTTTCACATTTTTCACTTTCTTCTTCAATTCCTCTAGAGTGAGTTTGATTAATGACTCATACTCAAAACCATGAATTTGATGGAATTGAATATCTTTATGTTTCTTTTTCATGGATTCATAGTCCTTGTCCTCATTTTACTTTCTTCTTTTGTTCACTTTCTCAACCATGCTTGCCACATCATCTACTAAAGCCTTTTTGTACAACTTGTCAATTGAGTCAAACGACTGCAAATTCGAAAATGCAGGCTTATACCCAGCCTTTATCAGAAATTCTCTTCGTGTGTCTCTCTGTCTCCAACCTTCTGCTTCTTTGGCCATTTGTTCTTTTGTCAGTCTTTGAAGATACGTTTCATCATATTCAAGGTTTATCAGGTAAGCTCTATCTTCATTTTCCTTTTTAGTGTCCTTTAAACCCTCCTCATCTTCATTTTCATCTTCTATGTCAATTACTTCTTCAAGGTTATGAAGAGCCTCAATCATTGGTTCTTCAATTTTTTCAAATTGAGTTCTCCTTCTTTCTTCCATTTTTTCCAATCGTAATTTATACACCATTTTCTTTACGGATTTCTGTCTTTTGGACTTTGGTGTTTCTATTTCAGATGTATCTTTTCTTTTCAAATTTGATTGAGATGGAGTGGGAGTGTTACGCTGATGTATTTCAACTTCGGGTCCTTCTAGTATAATTTCCTCATCAACTGATTCTGAGGTCATAGACTCTTCTGATTCATGGTTATCTTCATTACCAAATTCTTCTATGATTGGTTCAGATGTGTCTGTCAGCAAGAATTAGCTTTTCTCCCACTGCTCTTGTCTTTGCTCCTCTTGAGCCCTCCTGGCTACAGCCACAGTTGCTGAACTGTATTCTTCAGGATGTAGAAGAATATCATAATATGTTCTGAGCATTACCAATTGTGCAATGAATTTGACATATACATTCCGTGGTATCTTTGGTCCTTCATCCTTCTCAGGCTCATCCCTTAGGCCCAGACCAGTTTCTTGATCATTGTTAGTTTCCATATCAGTATTTACAGGTTCTGTTTTAGGTAGTTTACTTTCAATTTCCACATGCTCTTCGTGGTAACTTGTCACAGATTCTTCAGTTTTGTCCTTTTCAGGTTCATCAACATTCATACTTTCTCTCAGAGCATCAATTGTTGCCTTTATTGCCTCATCTGCTTCTTTTAGCCTCCTCTCATGTGCCTCTTCTTTTTCTTTCATGTTTATAAGTGCTTCAAGCACATCCTGAGGTATTTCCTCCTCCTCCTCTTGATCCAAAGATTCTAACTCTTCATTTATCAATCTCATAGCATTCTTCACAGATTCAACTTCTGCTATGTCTGGATCAATTATATTTTCTCTGTGCAATAAGTCATCAGATTTAACTGTATGTTGGGGCAGGGGATGTAGATCATCATCAGTAAGTGCAACCCCCTTTCCCTTTGCTTTTCTTTTCAAAATTTCTTCTTCGGTTTCTTCTTCTTCTTTATCCTCCCCCTCCTCCGATGAATCTCCATCATCATATGCTTTATTTAGCATGTTTAAAGCATTTGATAGTTCAACCTCCACCACTTACTCTTCAGAACTTTCATATAATTCACCAATTACCCTTAAACTCTCTGCAGCTTCAGTATTCTCTCCCTGTTTTGGTGCATCTGAGGTCTTCTCAACCTTAGAATACCCCTCTAGGGCTCGAATTTTCAATAGAGCTTCATTCAGTACAGCTTCCAATGCCGAGTTCCTTGTAGTCAGTATGGCATTTCGTTCTTTCAATATTATGTTTTCAAACTCAAGTTTGGCATTCTCACACACAATATCATATAGGTTAGGGCTTGATGGTGGGGTTTCTTGATTTGGCTTTGAGGCGGGTTTAGAGAACGGTTCAGATTCAGAAGTTTCAGGAGATGGGACCTTATTTGGTTCAGAAGATGGGGTTGGTTGAGTTGGTTGGGTTGGTTGGGTAGTTTCAGTAGCAGGTTGAGCTTGGATATGGAGAGATGGTGGTGGTTGGATGTGTGAGTCTTGCAGTGGAGATGTAGGTGGTGTGAGGACAAGAAAGGTATCAGTTGTTCAGCATCAGATAGGGCAGGTTCAGTTGGGGCTGGTGAAGAAGGAATATCATCATTAGCATCATCAAGCTCCACAGGATCTGTGTCATCATGGTAAACTTCAGGTGATGGAGAGTCAGGTGGAGTTATCTTCTTGATTGTTGCAGTAACATTTGATACAACCTGCTACAAAAGTATCGTTATCCATTTGCTATGTAGCCTGAGAAATCGGACTCACAACTGGTTCATTTGTCTCCTCATGGACCTCCACCTCTGCATTATCTGCCTCACATGCAACTTGATCAATCAAAGGTACACTTTTCTCAACTACCTCCTGTGCATCATCAGTATTATCAATAACCATGTCATTTCCACCGTCATCATTATGATCATTATCATCTGCACCATCATCATTTCCATCATCATTTCCATCATCACCTTCTTCATCATCACTATTTCCTGGGGTTCTAGGCATATTAATAGCACCTAGAGCTGGCACGAGCAACCATGGGAGTACATCCCAGTCATTGTTAACAAATTTGCTCTGAGCATCTTTCATTCTTTTGCATATTTTGGGGTCCTGCAGTTTCAAAACCTCTCCCATTCTTTGAAGATCAGGCAATTCTCTGTTTATCAAGATCTGCAGAAACCTGGAATACATAAGAAATCGCTGATTGACTTGCTTCTCTACATTTGATGCCAACCCTTGAAAGATAAATCTTGAAATGTTGAAAGGCTGCTGGTACAAAATCGCCATAGTAAGAGTACCCAATTCCCTGCTTAACAATGTCCAAGTCCCTCTCCTTGGAGATAAGGACCGGATGACGTGATGAATCAGAAAATGGTAAATAAGTGGAAAACTTCCTTTCTGAAATTGGCCCTCCTTCACTCCTCCTTGGTATCCCATAGTCTCTTGAAAGACTCTTAACAACCTTTGGACTGAGTAAGAAGGCTGAGCATTAAAGTTATCATTCAGTTCCAAAGCAGCTCGCATAGACGCTTCTGTTATCCCAATGTCATTATTCAGGACTGATGCCTTAATCCGTTCCCCATTAATATCATTCACATATGTAGCCGAGCCCCAAAAATCTGCAACATGATTTTGATAAATTATGGGGCTTTCAGTAAGGGCTACTCGCAAGTTAGAATCCCTCAAAAAATTTATCATTAGCTCCAACTCTCGATTGTCATAATCGAGTTCCAACTGAGCGCACATATTATGCCACTTTTCGAATTTGAAAGCCATCAGTTCTGCAAAAACAAGAAGAGTCGTCAGTACACAAAGTTGCAGAAGTAATATAAGAGAATAGATAGATGATCAATGGCGTCTTCAATAACCTGTTCCGTAGTAATATGCGTACCTGTAAAAACAAGTAAACAGTTAGTCCGAAAATCAATTGAAAACCTTAATTTCGAAATCGGTGCGAAGATAATCGAATAACGATGTCTTACTGAAGTCGAAACAGAGCTAATGGCTGTAATCGAAGTAAAATTGTGTAATCGAGCAAGTAAGAAATAGCACGAGCAAAGGGGTTTTTCGTCTAGATTTAAGAGGAAGATGAAGAAATATGTGGAAAAGTTTCTAAGTCCCCCTTTTATACCTAACGTTTAGGTGGTACAGTACCTCATTTTGTCGTCTACTACACGACAGTTGTCATTTAATTTAAAATTTAATGTACCACCTATGCTCGAGTATACAGCCAAATTAACAGCTGTATCCAACTATACTCGAGTACATAGTACAACCTTTGCTCGATGTACTTGGGAATATTGTCCTTGATTACTAGTACATAGGTGAACGTGTGCTCGAATAAACTTGTGCTCAATGCCTTATACAGATTTCTAATGATTATCATAGTGCCTGCTTGAGTGATAAGTCATACTCGAGTTGCAGTGTGCTCAACTATACTTATAAAAATTCATTAAATACAAATTTCTGAGACACACCAGTAATCGAACCTTACTCGACTATGCATCATGCTCGAGATACTTAGATATATGTCATGACAATGGCCTATGCTCGAGATGCATTCTTGTTAGAGCCTTTGCTCGACTAACTTATATTACAAAAGATCGATTGTGCTCGATGTATTCTAATGCTCGAAAGCCTTAGCATTTTAAATCATTCCTATGCCTGTACTCGAACTTACAACTTAAGTGTCTAGTCCACAAATTTGCTCGAACTACTTAAGTGATCCATTTCCTTAAGCTCGAACTCTCATGTCATGATGTGTTATAAAACACACGTATTTTCCGCACCTTTTATCTACGTAATATATTATATTATGCATTCTTGTTAGAGCCTTTGCTCGACTAACTTATATTACAAAAGATCGATTGTGCTCGATGTATTCTAATGCTCGAAAGCCTTAGCATTTTAAATCATTCCTATGCCTGTACTCGAACTTACAACTTAAGTGTCTAGTCCACAAATTTGCTCGAACTACTTAAGTGATCCATTTCCTTAAGCTCGAACTCTCATGTCATGATGTGTTATAAAACACACGTATTTTCCGCACCTTTTATCTACGTAATATATTATATTTTATGTGTTTTTACTCGTTTTAGATAGGTTTTACATACATTTATTAATCTTGTAGGTTTTGGGTAAAAGAAAGGAAGAAACCGGGACTTTTCGAGCTTTTTACGAGCCTTTTACGCATACAAGTTCAAGACAAAGCTCAAGGCCCGACCCGTATGCATCATGGAGGCCCAAGACCATATTATATTATATTATATAAAAAAAATAAAACCCTAATCAGCCTAGAGGGCTGCTGATCGGATTTAGCAGCAACAACAGCAAGCAATAGCAGCACAACAGCATCAACAGCAGTACAACAGCAGCACAACAGCAGCCAACAGCAGCACAGCAGCAACAACAGCAGCAGGAAGAAAAGAAAAGAAAAGAAAAAAAGTGTTGTTCGGCTAGGGTTTGATCGTGTGACGGCTAGGGAAGGAAGAATACACAAGAATCTAGCCTCGGGAAGGTTCGACATCAGTTTACACAGCAAGGAACGGCCGGGAATTCATCATATATCCTTCATTTTTTCACATTGTTCATTACTTTGATTATCTTGCTCAATTGTTTACTAGTTTTTGCAATTGATTGATAGATTGAACTGTTTATGAGTATTGTTGATTGTTGAATGATATTTGAGATGATTAGTAGGAGTTTTATGATGTTTTATTTGATCATTAGCTGCTGTCCAAAAATTATGCTTGGCTAATCTTGTTAGTTCTACCTAGGGAAGATGAAAATTGTTGAGTTTTGATGAGTTTAATGGATTGTTTGATTAATGGACTTGAATTGCTATTGTAAAGTTTGATTTAGACATGAAATAGGTTGTGTTTAAGGGCTGGAAATTTTGGTGATTCATTGCATATACCCCGTGTGTTGATTGATTAGTTTTGTATTGATTGATCGGTGCATTGTTTGATTCTAGACTTTGTGTTTAGGGTTTGTTTGCGGTAGGTACCACCGTAGGGTTTTGTTGCGTGATTATTTGGATTAAGTACAGCGGTTAAACATCTTCTTTGAGACCGAGAGGTGATAAGAAGTTAGGGTTGTCTCATTGCCTTTGCATGCTAGAACAAGGATTGCGCGAGAGCGAGTTCGTTTCTTGTCAGGTTTAGGTATTTGAGCGACTAGTTGATCTATTTTGGTTTAAGTTGAATTGTTCCTCTATCCTTGGTTGTGTAGTATTCATTACCATTAGGGTCGAGTGTTGGTGAGACCGAGAGGTGATCCTTCATTAGAACACGTTAGCAATTATTTCCCGGTTTGGTCGTTTTAGGCGATTTTGAGTAGTTTAGGGTTGTTGAGTGAGACCGAGAGGTGATCCAGTGAGCCCGAGCGATCCTTAGTCGTGTCATCTTTAGGGACCGGTGTCTTGAAGTTATTCAATCCATTAGCTTGTTAGGCCTACAATTTGATTCAGACCTAGGTAGACGTTTTTCTCCATCCAAAGTCAGTTCAGTTAGTTTTCCATTAAGTTTTCTATTTTTGGTAAGTTTTGTCAGTCAGTTAAGTAGTTCAGTTAAGTATTTAAAATCAAAAATTAATTAAATATTATTCTAAGGTAGGTCTTGTCTAGGGTTAGTGATCTTTAGCGTTCTTACGTGTCCACGTGTTCGATACTCGGACTTCCTAAGTCTATACTACTTGAGATCGGTACACTTGCCGGTTGTGTGTGGTTTTAGGATTTTCGTTTTAATATTAAAGCTTAGTTGTGAGGGTCATTATTATAGGGTTATTAGACACACATCAAGTTTTTGGCGCCGTTGCCGGGGACACGGTTTTAGGCTTTTTGAGAGCAATCCGAGTTAGGACTTATCTTTTGTGCTACTTGTAATTATTTTTGTTTTATTTTGCTTATTTGTTAGAATAGTTTAGATAATCTTATTTCTAATTATAGTATTTATGCGACAGACTCGATCTCGTGGACCACCCGACATTAAAGCATTTCCCGAGCCAGAGAGAGAGTTTCGTGAGAGACTTCGTCCCGTTTCACCTTCATCCACTTCTTCATCCGTTGACACCGACGATAGGGATAGGATCATGGGTGACATTCCACCACCGAGGAGGACAGTTGCGGACCGGGCCCGACCAGCCAATGCTGGCGCGAGATCCAGCAACGCACCACCCGCCATTGGAGTTGCGACGAACTGGCAGATCCCGTCAAACATTCTAAATACCATTGCTCATTCTGCTCAGTTTCACGGGTTGCTTCATGAGAACCCAGACTCTCGTCTCACCCGCATCGTGCGTATCTGCGACACTTTCCATCTTGCGGGCGTTTCCGAAGACGCCTTTAAGCTCCGCGTCTTTCCGTTTTCTCTCGTTGATCAAGCGAGTCTGTGGCTCGAGTCCCTCCCTTAGGGCTCTATAGCTACTTGGGCTGCCATGCAGACCCAATTTCTTAAAAAATACGATCCTCCGGCTAAGGCCGCTCGTTTGCGCAACCAGATACATTCTTTCCAGATGGAGGACACAGAGAGTTTTTATGAGACCTGGGAACGATTCAAGAATCTATTAGCGTTGTGCCCCAATCACGGCTTGCAAGATTGGGCGGTCGTCGAAAAGTTCTATAATGGAGTGACGTACGCGACGCAGAGTATGCTCGACACGGCGGCGGGAGGAAATCTGTTAACAACCAAGGACCCCGATGAGTGTATCGCTTTATTCAATGGGCTAGCTATGAGTGGGTACCAGAGACCACCCGCCAGAGGAGGTAAGACCGTCGATTCCATCTCACGAGACATGCATTCGGTGGACACCACCACCGCACTGACGGCACAGGTCGAGGCGTTGGCGAAGATGGTAAAAGACATGCAGACGAAGAGCAAGTTGTGTGAGATCTGCAGAGGGGGGCATGATACCGTTCAGTGCCCAGTCAGTTCGCAGGAGGAGGCCGTAGACTTCATAGGAAATCCAAACCGAAATCCAAATTCTTCCAATTCTTATAATTCGGGATGGAGAGGCAATCAGAACTCCAATTGGAGGAGCGGCAGCCAGTCCGGTTTTCAGCAACGCCAGAATTTATTTCAGGATGCCGGTGAGGGAACGAGCAGTGGGGAGAGGAAGCCCACTTTGGAGGAGATGATGGCACAACAGACACAGATGTTGTCTCAGCTCATGGCACGAGGGGATTCCCGACACAAAGAGACGCAGGAGAAGTTCCGCGAGCACGAGCAATTCATGAGGAATCAGGCAGCGTCGATTTAGGATCTCGAGTGGCAGATGGGGGAGATTGCCAGTCGGTTAAATGAGAGGCCGCAGGGTACGCTACCGAGTAATACCGAGCAAAACCCGAGAGGATTCGTGAAGGCTGTGACGACGAGGAGCGGTGCAGGGGCACGAGATGAGCCCGTGATTCAGCGGAGATCTAGAGGAGGAGTTGTCGAGGAGCCTGCAGTTGATGGAGAGGAGCAGGTGGATGAGGAGATTCAGATGGAGTCTCCGCCGGCCCAGGTGCATCAGAGGAGCATCCCAGGGAGTTCAGCACAGGCCGAGAAACATCAGTCACCGAGCGAGCCACCGAGAGTTTACAAACCCCGATTGCCATACCCCGGGAGAGTTCGTAGAGATAGAGATGAGGAGCAGAACTCCAAATTCCTTGATCTTCTGAAGCAGCTTTACCTTAATATCCCATTCCTTGAGGCACTCACTCAGATGCCTAAACACGCGAAGTTCCTCAAGGATATTCTTTCGAATAAGGAAAAGTTGGCTGAGGTAGCTTCCACTCCTTTGAGTGCTAATTGTTCTGCTATCTTACAAAGGAAGTTACCAGAGAAGAGAGCCGATCCAGGGAGTTTCACAATTCCCTGCACCTTGAGTGATGATACAATGGTTCATGCGCTGGCTGATCTTGGTGCCAGTATCAATCTCATGCCGTATTCTGTGTATCGCAAGCTGGGTTTAGGCGAACCGAGGCCTACCAGGATGAGTATCCAGCTTGCTGATCGTTCCGTGAAGTATCCGCGTGGGATTATTAAGAACATGCTCATTCGCATTGTTAAGTTCATTTTCCCGGTGGACTTCGTTATTCTTGACATGAATGAGGATGATAATGTTCCACTCATTTTGGGCAGACCTTTTCTTGCCACCGCACATGCGTTGATCGAAGTTCGCGATGGCAAACTGATCCTTCGAGTCGGGGATGAGAACGTCACGTTTGACGTTCGACAGTCATCTAAGCATCCCAAATCGACTAATGACTCCCTATGCTTCATTGATACGATCATGACTCATGTGGGGGAGTTTTCCTGTAACCCCGGTGGAGGCCCCGCCTCAGACACACATATCCTAGATAGGGAGACCCCGGGGGTTGAGATGGTCGCTATGACTGAACACCCCCCTGATGTTGACATTGAGTCGTCTTCCTTCGACTCTTTTTATCTACCGGAGATCATCATGATCATCAGTTGCTTGAGTTGGAGGAGTTACGGGACCGTACTTACGCGCAGTCAAATTGTTATAAGTAGCGGGTGAAGGAACTGCAAGATCGTAAGTTAGAGGGTATTGACCAGTTTAAGTGTGGGGATATGGTCGTATGGTATAATTCCTGGTTGAGGTTATTCCCGGGAAAGTTGAGATCCCGTTGGTCAGGTCCGTTTATTATTACTGAGGTTTTCCTAGATGGCACTATTGAGATTAAGGACAAAGGCGGAACATTTATGGTGAACGGTGATAGACTGATGCACTACATTGGCGAGCCGATGACTGATCAGACGGTCGAGGTATTCTACCTTGACCCACTCTATGAGATGTAGACGTGTGGATGCATCACTCGGGAGACTGCCCGAGTTGTAGAGTTTGTATTTCTGTATTTGTGTGTGCTATCTGTTTTATTTGTTTTGTCTATTTGAAAAAAAAAATTATAAAAACCAAAAACACAAAAATATGTTTATTTGTTTATGTTTTTGTTTTCCGTGTTGTACGCCGTTACATGCGAGCGATTTTGAGTTTTGCAGGTTACATTAATGCGCATAATAGCTATGGTGGCGTTTTGAAACAGGTTCTCCCGAGGTTGTGGCCGCGAATGAAATGCTATACGGTCGTTTGGATACTACTCAGCTGTCGAAGATTCTGCACACAAACCAGAGGAGTAACCCGTTTTTTGTTTTAGACTTGTATACTTTATTTTTATTTTCTGTTTTATTTTTAACTCTTTTCCTTATACTCATCGATGACGATTTCGTTCTAAGTGTGGGGATGGGGTTTATTTTACTTAGTTGTAGAAAGTTTATTGAAAAAAATAAATAAAAAAATTAAAAATTAAAAAATAATAAAAAATATAATAAAATTTTTTCTTTGAAAAAATAGTCCCTTGAAATTTGTTTTCTCTACGTTAAACAGGAAACAATATTATTACCGAGTAGTGTTTGTTTCATAATCTCTTGGTGTCTTTTAATATATATATATATATATAATAAATAAAGAACAGTGCCCATTAAACCCGCACGTAATATATGGTAACTGAACGGTTTAGACTCAGTAATCGTGTATCGGTAGGCTCAGCCTTTGAGAATGAAAGGGCGGTTTGGTTGTTGACCTAATTGAACCTTTTAAATGGCCTGACTATAGTGGGAAACATCTTTGGGGTTTTGTTTGTTTAACTAAGCTCGTGACAGGACTGGAATGAAAAGCCGGGTCATACTCAAGCCTCGAGTCACATGATCGTCTGTATATTATTTGTATAATCTTTTGTATATGTGTCTATACCTGTGAAGCTCCATACTTTGTTGCGCGGTGGCGCAGACCTGAACGTTGATGCTAGCAGAAGACAGTTTTGCTCGGCCCTCTGTTGCGCGGTGGCGCAGATCTGAGCCTTGATGCATTTATGTAGTTTCGTCCAACATGGTAAACAAAAAAAAAATTGCAAAAAGCCAAAAGGCAGAAAAAAAAATATTTTAAATCAAAACCACCATGAAGGAAACTAATGTCGGTCGATGTTGACCAAGCTAGAGTTTATAGGATTGTATATGAGTCGAAATGTTTTAATCATGTGGCAATAGGTTTAAGTCAAGTTGGGGTGGCTCGGCCCGGTAAAACCATAATGGAATTGGTGAAGTGGCAGCAGGGCTTTTAGGTGTGGGTTCCACTTAGTCATACAAATTAATAAAATTGTCACGCCTTATTTGCCTCGGTAAGTATTAGGGGCATGGGTTTAAAGTGGACAGCAATACCGGCAATCGACCTGATCTAGCTTATTAGGTGAAAATTGGAAGGGGTAACGGGTCACTTGTTTTAAAACTTTAAAAAGACAAAATATTAATAATAATAGTAAATAAATAAAACCAAGAGTTGTCGGTTGAACTCGGGTATGATCCTGTGTAGTATTCTTTTTCAGGGACGAAAAAGTCTTAAGTGTGGGGATATTTGATGTGTTGTAAAACACACGTATTTTCCGCACCTTTTATCTACGTAATATATTATATTTTATGTGTTTTTACTCGTTTTAGATAGGTTTTACATACATTTATTAATCTTGTAGGTTTTGGGTAAAAGAAAGGAAGAAACCGGGACTTTTCGAGCTTTTTACGAGCCTTTTACGCATACAAGTTCAAGACAAAGCTCAAGGCCCGACCCGTATGCATCATGGAGGCCCAAGACCATATTATATTATATTATATAAAAAAATAAAACCCTAATCAGCCTAGAGGGCTGCTGATCGGATTTAGCAGCAACAACAGCAAGCAATAGCAGCACAACAGCATCAACAGCAGCACAACAGCAGCCAACAGCAGCACAACAGCAACAACAGCAGCAGCAGGAGCAGCAACAGCAGCAGCAGGAAGAAAAGAAAAGAAAAAAAGTGTTGTTCGGCTAGGGTTTGATCGTGTGACGGCTAGGGAAGGAAGAATACACAAGAATCTAGCCTCGGGAAGGTTCGACATCAGTTTACACAGCAAGGAACGGCCAGGAATTCATCATATATCCTTCATTTTTTCACATTGTTCATTACTTTGATTATCTTGCTCAATTGTTTACTAGTTTTTGCAATTGATTGATAGATTGAACTGTTTATGAGTATTGTTGATTGTTGAATGATATTTGAGATGATTAGTAGGAGTTTTATGATGTTTTATTTGATCATTAGCTGCTGTCCAAAAATTATGCTTGGCTAATCTTGTTAGTTCTATCTAGAGAAGATGAAAATTGTTGAGTTTTGATGAGTTTAATGGATTGTTTGATTAATGGACTTGAATTGCTATTGTAAAGTTTGATTTAGACATGAAATAGGTTGTGTTTAAGGGCTGGAAATTTTGGTGATTCATTGCATATACCCCGTGTGTTGATTGATTAGTTTTGTATTGATTGAACGGTGCATTGTTTGATTCTAGACTTTGTGTTTAGGGTTTGTTTGCGGTAGGTACCACCGTAGGGTTTTGTTGCGTGATTATTTGGATTAAGTACAGCGGTTAAACATCTTCTTTGAGACCGAGAGGTGATAAGAAGTTAGGGTTGTCTCATTGCCTTTGCATGCTAGAATAAGGATTGCGCGAGAGCGAGTTCGTTTCTTGTCAGGTTTAGGTATTTGAGCGACTAGTTGATCTATTTTGGTTTAAGTTGAATTGTTCCTCTATCCTTGGTTGTGTAGTATTCATTACCAATAGGTTCGAGTGTTGGTGAGACCGAGAGGTGATCCTTCATTAGAACACGTTAGCAATTATTTCCCGGTTTGGTCGTTTTAGGCGATTTTGAGTAGTTTAGGGTTGTTGAGTGAGACCGATAGGTGATCCAGTGAGCCCGAGCGATCCTTAGTCGTGTCATCTTTAGGGACCGGTGTCTTGAAGTTATTCAATCCATTAGCTTGTTAGGCCTACAATTTGATTCAGACCTAGGTAGACGTTTTTCTCCATCCAAAGTCAGTTCAGTTAGTTTTCCATTAAGTTTTCTATTTTTGATAAGTTTTGTCAGTCAGTTAAGTAGTTCAGTTAAGTATTTAAAAATCAAAAATTAATTAAATATTATTCTAAGGTAGGTCTTGTCTAGGGTTAGTGATCTTTAGCGTTCTTACGTGTCCACGTGTTCGATACTCGGACTTCCTAAGTCTATACTACTTGCGATCGGTACACTTGCCGGTTGTGTGTGGTTTTAGGATTTTCGTTTTAATATTAAAGCTTAGTTGTGAGGGTCATTATTATAGGGTTATTAGACACACATCATGTCAACACCTTCTGAACACTTCTATGCTCGAGACACTTGAATGTTTCTTATCATGCACTTATGCAAACATGCTCGAAGCACAATGATTTTCATGTCATATCAGATGCTCGAAAATAAAATGCATGCTCGGAACACTTAAACCACAAATTTTCATCAGTATGCTTGAAGGTTAGGTGAGATGCATGCTCGAAACACTTGATGATTCATACAAGTCACATAAGATACTTGACACAAGGTTATCATGCTTATTAAGCAAAGTTCTTTGCTCGAATTAAAAATAATCATTTCAATTTGATGAATCGACCTAAACAGTTACTATAAGGTGAAATAAGAGATCAAAATCCAGTTCAAAATAAAATTCATTTTAGATTATTTGGAAAGATCTCAACATGGGATCATATTATCTAATTACTGTCACACCATTTCGTTTCCAGCCTTATTATGACTTAAGTCAGGTTGACACTAGGTGGAAGCACTTAACATGATTCTTATAACTTTCGTGATATGCTTTAGGTTTAATTAGGAGCAAAAGTAAGAATGGTTACACTTTGGACTTCAGGTTGTTCCTAATCACTTCTCAAAGCTTATTTAGCTTTCCCCAATCACCCCAATTTGACTTCAACCCCCTGATGCCTTGATCAAAATATTTATTTATTTGAGCAATCATAGTTATATATATATATATACATACATACATACATACATACACACACACACACACACACACACACACACACACACACACATATATATATATATATCCGACTTCAAGGTTGAACGTGGACTTACAAGCCATCCGGACTTACATGCCTTACATTTAGAGTGTTTAGGACTTATTTGAATGCCCCACTCCTGTAGTTCCCTTGGTGCCCCTTAAAGTCAAGAAATTTTATTTATACAATTTTTTTAACGCTCATTTATTATTTTATAAAATTTTGACTTTGATAGACCAAGACAACAACAGGCTCGTGTATGATCGGGTAATCACCTTTCTGCCTATCATTCGGAGAGATGTGTAAGGAAACATACCTTGATCTTTGGATGAAACACCACGTCAGACTTAGCGCAATTTTAGGTTTGTATCACATCAGTCACTACACTCATGGGAAGATACCACAAGAATTGTCAATTTGCTGAACATAAATCTTTTAAGCTTTCAATCCATGGGTTAGGAGATTAGACAATGTACTATCATTTCCAAATTTAGGTTGGATTCAATCTTCACAGAAAGTAGTTTTTAGCCTCTTTAAAGCTGGGAACTTGGATAATATTATCATCTATCTTATGAAATATCACCGAAAACAGTGTTGCTTAGTCAAAAACTTTTACTATCTTAAAATCATTTCCTTTTGAAAGTTCAATTGAGAAATATTTAGTTTAAAAATAGTGTTGTCATTTAAGCATATTTTAACAAGCACACATTGTCACAGTATCAAAACACATTCATTCAAATAGTGGAACTCATTCAGATAATCACATGAGTCTTTCGAGCATGCTCAGAAGTTTGTCGAGCATACTCGAAAGTCACGAGCAAACGTAGGATTTATCATTTCAGAAATTGTGCTCGAGAGACTTAGCTGAGTGCTCGAGCAATATACTTGTGCTTGAAATACTTAAAAGGTTTTCCAAAACACATGTCCATGCTCGACCATAAGTAACACATCATTTGTGCTCGAGTTACTTGAGAGACCTCAAGTATGGTTTATTTGTGCTCGAAGAGCATTAAACACACCATGCAACACAGAGTTATGCTCGAAATACTTGGGGAAGTTTTCAAGGCCAAATTCTGTGCTTGAGCAGCTGAGCTATGACATCTGTGCTCGAATGAATTTGAATAGTCTTATAAGAGCCTTAGCCTGTGCTCAAAAAGCAACAAGCACACTATCAAGCACAGATTCATGCTCGAAGTACTTAGAATCACAAAAATACATCATTCATGCACAGATCAAAGTACCAAAATCTGTAAACCACAATAGCAACAAATTTCAACAATATTTTCGCATAATTCAGTCACATACATGATTCATGCAATTAGAATAACCATTCAAGCATAGCAATTTATCATGCAAACATTCAAAGTGAGTAACACAGTTAATCAGTTAGCACCTCACTTAAGCACACATCCTAAATCAGACTTCATCAGCATTTGTCATTCCTAGGCACTTTAACAGAAAATGAAACCTGGTTTTATCTAAAGGTTTGGTGAACAAATAAGCCAAATTATCAGATGTATCTACCCTTTTCATCTCTATTAAGCCTTTTTCCTGACAGTCCCTAATGAAATGATGTCTAATTTTAATGTGCTTAGTCATAGAATGTTGGACTGAATTCTTAACAATAAACATAGCAGCAGTATTATCAATTAAAATAGGTGTAAGTAAGAAATTCAGACCATAGTCGAGCAGTTGATTTTAAATCCACAGAACCTGTGAACAGCAAGCAGATGCAGCAATATACTCAGCTTCAGTAGTAGAAATTGACACTATAGTTTGCTTCTTGCATTGCCAAGACACCAGCCTGTTCCCAAGAAACCGGCATCCTCCAGAAGTTGATTTTCTACTCATGTTGCAACCGTCATAGTCACTATCTGTGTAGGCCATCAAGTCAAAGGAAGGGTTCTTTGGATACCAAATCCCCAAATCTGGTTTTCCCTTCAAGTATCTGAATATCCTCTTCACTGCTAGCATATGTGACACCTTAGGGTTAGCTTGAAATCTTGCACAGACACACACAACAAACATAATATCTGGCCTAGATGCTGTGAGATACATCAATGATCCTATCTTGGCCCTATATTCATGCTGGTCCACTGGCTCCCCCTTTTCATCAGGTACCGTTTTCTCATGTGTGTCCATTGGTGTGGACACTGTCTTGAAGTCTTGGTACTTGAATTTGTTAAGAATCTCTTGTACATATTTTGATTGATTAATGAAGATTCCATCAGCTTTCTGTTGCACCTGAAGTCCAAGGAAGAAATTCATTTCCCCCATTGAGCTCATTTTGTACTTGGACTTCATCACTTGCTTAAGCTCTTTGCACATTTGTTCATTTGTAGAGCCAAAGATAATGTCATCCACGTACACTTGCAGCAGCAGCAGATCTTTGTTTCTTCTTTTATAGAATAGAGTATTGTCAATGGCTCCTATGCAGAAACCATTTTCCAATAAATGGTTTGACAGCTCATCATACCAGGCTCTTGGTGCTTGGTGTAGTCCATAAAGTGCTTTGCTGAGCTTGTAAACCTTGTTTGGATGAACTGGGTCTTCAAATCCAAGAGGTTGAGTGACATAAACTTCTTCATCAATCTTTCCATTCAGAAATGCAGATTTTACATCAAGTTGATAGACTTTAATGTTCATTGATGCTGCATATGCCAGAAAGATCCTGATAGCTTCTAGTCTTGCAACTGGAGCAAAGACTTCTTCAAAGTCCACTCCTTCTTTTTGTAAGCATCCTAGAGCTACCAATCTTGCTTTGTTCTTGATCACTATCCCCCTTTCATCTTTCTTGTTCCTGAATACCCATTTTGTTCCTATAGCATACTTGCCTCTGGGCTTGTCCACCAAGTCCCATACATGCAAGTCTCTGAATTGGGCCAATTCTTCCTGCATAGCTTCTACCCAGCTGTTGTCTTTCAAAGCTTGGTTAATGTTTTTTGGTTCAACTTGGGATAAGAAGCAGGCATACAGGCAGATATTTGCCTTTTCAGAAGAACTTCTTGTCACTCTTTCATGCAAGTCTCCTATTATGTTTTCTGCAGGGTGATTTCTTTCAACAGAGGTGGTCTGCACAACTTGTTGTGCGGACACTTCTGTCTCAAGATTTGTCATGTTTAACTCAGCAGATTCATCTTCAATTCTCTCTTGACTTTCTTCAGATTCTTGATTTTGATTGATTTCAGATGTTGATTCTTCATTTAATCCAAATTGCATTGACTCAAACAAAGATTGAAACCTATATTCAAATTGATGTATCCCTTCAGTCTTAGCAGGTTGTTGACTCTGAATAGGTTAACTTTCAACATCACTTGGACCTTCATCTGAGACTTCAACTGCAGCCTCCTGTCCATTCCTTTCAACTTCAGCTTCTCCTTGGGTGCTTCTCCTAAAATTAAATCCATTTGTTTCAGGAGCAACTGATGTCCACAGTTTATCCAGATCAACTTGTTTTGTCTTTTCCCTTTTCGTCAAAGATGGTTCTGTACATACTGTCATCCATATCTTCATTGTAGATTTTAAATGACTTGATCATTTTCTCTAGATCAAACAGCCATTTGGGACCATCAACATTGTTAAAATGACTTTCATTGAAAATTATGTCTGATGACTCAATGACCACCATGTGCTCCTTCACATAGACTCTGTAGGCCTTTGAATGAGATGAGTAGCCCACAAAGAAGCATTCCAGTGATTTGGACTGGAATTTGTTCAAATAGTCCTTTGTATTCAGGAGTAAGCATCTGCATCCAAAAGGCTTTAAGAACTTTACATAAGGCTTTCTTTTGAAGATAACCTCATATGGAGTCTTGTTTTGAGCCTTGTTCAGTAGAACATTGTTCTGCACATAGCATGTAGTATTGATTGCTTCTGCCCAAAAAGTGACTGGTAGATTGGCATCAACAATCATGGTCCTTGCAGCTTCCATTAATGTTCTGTTTCTTCTTTTTGCAACACCATTTTGTTCAGGAGTTCTAGTTGCACTGTATTGTTGAAATATCCCTTTAGAAGTGCATAATTCATCCATAATTTCATTCTTTAATTCTGTCCCATTGTCACTTCTAATGACCTTCACCTTCCTTTCAAGCTAATTTTCCATTTTTAGCACATAGGATCTGATCAGGTCTGGGATTTCATCCTTCCTGCCCATGAAGTATACCCAAGTAAATCTTGAATAATCATCAGTGATCACCAGGCAGTATCTCTTCTTTCCAATACTTGGAACACTTACAGGACCAAATAGATCCATGTGTAACAGTTCCAAGACCTCATCAATTGTGTTTATCATTTTGCTTTTATGCGAGGATTTATGTTGTTTTCCTTTTAGGCAAGATGTGCATTTTTCTTCCAATTTGAACTCTCTTGTGGGAAGGCCAACAACATGTTCACGTTTTACAAGTTTGTTCATGTTCTTTAAGTTTACATGACACATCTTTCTATGCCATAGCTTAGTTTCATTTTTAGTTGCTTTTGAAACAAAGCATGAACCACCTCTTGAAGTTGCAGTATTCATTCTCAGTTCATAGAGGTTGCTATTTCTTGGAGCCATCATCATTATCATTTCAGTTGGAATCACAAACTCAGGCTTCAAAATCAAGCAATGTTCATCATTGAAGGCTACCTTGTATCCTTTGTCACACATTTGAGAGATGCTCAATAGATTGTATTGAAGTCCTTCAAAATGTAGAACATTCTCAGAGGATACCTTGCCTTTTGTGAGTGTTCCTCTTCCAACAGTCTTCCCTCCATTTTCATCACTCCCAAAGGCAATTGGCCATTCATATTTTCTTTCATAGTTGATTAGTGTAGTCTTGTCACTGGTCATATGCCTGGAACATCCACTGTCCATGTACCATAAATCATTGCTGTTCATGGACTATTCCTGGACATACACATAAAACATAATTAGTTGGAATCTGATTTACAAACTGCATCAGTTTGTAATTCAGTGTCAGTGGAAGATTCATCAGGAGTTGGAACTGGAACTGGAAGTGGATCTTCATACACAACTTCACATTCTTCATCTGTTTCTGAATCTGACCCATTCTTCTCAACTTGTTATTTTATTAATTCTTCAGTCTGCTTAATCACATAGTACTTTTCCTTAGTCACCTCCTTCTTAGACTTCCATTGGAACCCTCTTGGTTCAAATCCTTGTTTTAACAAAAACTTCTCATCACCATTAAGAACTCTTGGTCTTATCTTTGCTTTTCCCTTATTAGTTGACCTTTTGATCTTCTCAGCTTTATGTGACTCTTTCTCATTTTCTTTGATTTTCAGAATGGTATTGAGTTTCTTTTCAAGGATCTGCTTTTGTTCCTTACTACCAGATGGTTTTCTATTTCCACTCAAGTATTTTTCATACATTTCTTTGTAACTCTTCATATCAAATCCACTCACCACATCAGGAATTTCAAAGGTGTCCTTAAGAATCCAGCAAGAATCAGTGTGATGTCCATAGGCATCACACTTCTTGCACCAGACCTTGGCAAAACTTCCCATATCTTCAAGCAATTTTTGGTCTTTGATTTTGTCACTGGGTTTGGGAAAGTCAAAGCCTAAAGAGGTCTTTGGACACAAAGTGTTGGAGAAATCCATATTAATTGGCTCACTGATGTCAATTGTTTGTGGATACTTTTCTTTGACAAAAACAATTTTCTTCAGCTTGGAGGGAGTTCTTGATTAGCTTCCTTTTTCTTCTCTTGAATATCTTCTCATTGGCACATAATCAACATCCCCAATATCAAATAACTCATGGTTAGAGAAAACTGGATAAATTGATGGATGTGACTGATCATAGGGAGATTTCACAGTTTCTTCTGTTCTTTTCTTGATAACAGGCTGTGGTCTTGCACATATGTCAAACACTACATGTTCTCTTCTTATCTTCTCATAGTGCTTTTCAACTTTGGAGTCATCTTTGGTAGAAGAGGAATCTTATCACTTTTCTTTTTGCTTGACCTTTTCTTCTTCTTTCTCTTAGATGACTTAGAGCTCCCACAGCTACAGTTACTGTCTTCACTGGAGTACTCACTCCACTTCTTCTTCTCACTTTCTATCTTTTCATTTTTCTCAATCTCTTGCTCCTCACTTTGTTTTACTGCAAAATCTCCATTCTCATCCACAATTACATCAGCATATTGCTTAGCAAACTCAGCTTTATCATCAAAAACATTCTTGAATTGTTTAAGATACTCACTTCTGTTCTCATTGTCTACCTTCAGTGGGTAGCTATCACAAAAAGGTGGTGGCACCTTTTTATGCTTCTCTTCATCAGTCATTTTATCAACATAACCCACAATATTGCCTGTAGAGGCAAGGTTCTTCAAGAATTCCATTTGTATCAGCAATTCAGCATTCTTCATTTTCTCTTCTGCATACATCTTCTTCAACCCTTCAATTTTAATTGTCATTCTTGATTGGGTTTGGTATGCCATCATACAATCCTCTTCAAGCCCCTTTATTTGACTTTCATAGGTTGCTTCACTTGCTTCATAGACATTCAAGAAGACTTCCTTTCTTCCATACTCAGTTTTCCACTTTCCAATCTCTTGATTTAATTCATCAATGGTAATAAGAAGATCAGAAATTGAGATATCATATTGTACCTGAGAGTTTGAGGATTCAGGCTTGTCATGCACTTTGGCCATGAATGCAACATTTGCCTTCTCCATTTCAGCAGCATGATTGCTCCAATCAAATTCTCCATCCTGTGGCACCCTGGTAACAGCTACATTTCCTTGATCTCTCTGATGGTTCACATTGTTTTGAGTAGTTCTGTTTGGATTTGAGTGAACCTGCATTTGATTGTTTCTTTGTGGTTGAAATGTTTGTTGCTGGAGTCTGTTCGGATTTTGATAGGGGTTTTGGTTGGAAATCTGATTTCTCTGCTGAAAGTTCTGATTCTGGCTCTGATAGAATTGATTCTGGTTAACTTGATTGCCAACTTACTTTGGCATGTTACACTCTCTAGCAAAGTTTCCTGGTTGTTGACAGTTATAACAGATGGCTTTTGATTTGTCAAAGCCAATTCTTTCATTTGGTCCATTGAAACTTGTTCTGCCAGTTCTGTTATACAACCTTTTGCTTCTCACTGCCAACATAGCTGCTTGCCATTTTATGTCCATGTCTTCCAAATCATAAGCATCGATTTGTTCAAGATCTTCCAGAACAATACTTGTGTTGATTAGGTTCTTGGCGACAAAAGCATGGTATGACTCAGTAAACATAGAGAACAATGCTTGATAATCTGTTCCTTGAGCATTATTGTTCTGCAAGAATGTTGACTGCCTATTTGCTGCAGAGGGGGTGTCATCTTCAATCAGCTGAACAATGAATCTGGATTGGCCACTGCAAGTTGAACCGTGTCTGATGGTTCCTCAATGATAGGCTGCTGGGTCTTGATTGAGAGGTTGCCCATTGGTGCTACAAGAGCATTGTTCACTTAAAAGCTTGGCTTGTCCTCCCTAATCATATGGTTCTCTATCATCTCATGTTCTGCAGCCTTGAGAAAGGCAATCACATCATCTAAGTTGAAATTGGGAAAACTGGCCTTTTCTTTGATAAACTTGCTGGCAGTGTACCATTCCCCGGACAGTGATGATAAAAGCTTTTTGTTTAGCTCAAAGTCAGAGATTTGTAAATCAGTCGTTCTTATGTCGTTTACAATCTTCATTAACCTCTATAAGACTGATTTCAATCTTTCTCCGTCTTTAAACTTGAACCTGTCAAGTTGCTGCTTCAGTCTGTCTTTCTTGATGTCTCTAAGTTCAGTATTCCATTCAAACATTTCGATAACTGCATCGTACATACCCTTTGCGGTCTTATGATGATTGACAGTTGTCAAAATTTCCCAAGAAAGCCCTAACTTCAGCATTGATAAAGCCTTATCGTCTCGTTTCTTCATTTTCAGCTCAACGGTGGCATTGTTGTTTGGAGCTGTTGAGGGAACATAGTTTCCTTCGGTAATGGAAGTCCAAAGCTCTGGGTCATTGTAGTTTACGGTTGCTTCGAAAAGCACCTTCCATTTGATGAAGTTTTCCTGTCCAAGCAACCTAGGAATCTTGTTGGTGGAAACTTCCTGGTTTTCCATTTTATCAGATCTGAGATTTGAAGCAGTAAAACAGAGTAAAGCTTCAAGCTTTATCACACACCTTCAGTCCCGTGGCATTCAGCGAGCTTACTCAAGCTCTGATACCACTTGTTAGGACCGTGAATAGGGTGAAACCTTCTAGAGGTTGACAAGAACACACCGAATCGAATACCCAAAAGGCCTGTTGAATATCCTAGCGGAATCAGGATATCCAACGAGTGGGAATGAAGGAGTGAAAAATAGCAAACACAAAACAACAATAGATAATCAATAAAAGCTCATTCAAAGACAAAGATTTACTGTATTAAATATATCATTAATGGAACAGTGAAAGGAATGTCTAGGGTTTCGTGTGATGGCGGCGGCTGTACGAGGAAAAACAAAGAGAATATTCTTTGGAATGTTTTTCGTATTTAGTGTGTGCCAGCTTGTAATTTCGTCTGGAAATCTGTATCCTAAAAGGTATCTTAGGACCCCAATTTATAGACCCTGACATTCCTTCTAGAAGTTCCTAAATATTACATAATGAAATACAAAATAATACAAGTGTTGAGTCCTCGAGCAAGGTAACAATCTTGCTCAAGCAAACTCATTATGTTAGGTATGCTCGATGAGTCTTCTCGAGCATACTTTACTTAGAATATCTTCAGTGAAGATATTCCCTTTCAGCAGACTTCATCCTTCTTAACTGGTCCATGCTTTGCTCGAACTAGTCCATCGAGCAAGCTCATTCTTCTTGATGTCTTCAGTTATATTTATTCAGCAATCTTTAGCATGCTCAGATGTAAATCTTGCTCGGGAACTGAACTGTGCTTGATGTCCTTGCTTTGATCACGTGACATCTACTTATTTCATCCATGCTTGTCCCCATGTGCTCGATCATCCTGTGCTCGTAACACTTGGTTAAAACTTGTATGATCAAGCTGTTTGCTCAATTGACAATCCATGCTCGATAGAAGAATACTCTTGCTCGTTGAAGGGTAGCTTGCTCTAAGCCTTAACACTTAGAAGAATTAACCATTTAAGGTTCTGAAGACCTTGCTCGAAGTAGTAAAACCATGCTCGATCGTCTAGGCTTGCTCGAAGTCCATACTTAGCCGTTTTCTGAGGAGGTTGAGAAGATTCCAATCTTCCTTATCATAAATCTGACCCAACATTCTCCAATTGGGTTACATAGCCTAGGGAAGGCTGTCTCCGAACAGGGGCTATGTACTCGGGGAACCTTTGAATTGTGTGTGTAGGGCAGTGGTACAAATCCCGGGAATGAGAGGCATTCCTGCTGAGTTTGTGAACAGAAAACTATGATTGTATTTAACGACTGTTATAAATGTTTTATCAAGTCAACGTTTCACCAGCATATAGCTGACGTGTTTTTCCCACCCATGCAGGTAACTAGATGATGGTAGATGATACAAGGACTGGAGTCATTAGAAGATTGCTCAAGGTGGCTCTATTTTTTGAAAATATAATCCTTGTAATAATAGTTTAACACTGTTTTGTAAAACTGAAACTCGGGTATTTACTTCCCGAGTAATTTTGATAATGTAAATTAATATTTGAATATTTTAAAGACTTCCGCTAAAATGAACCCGCTACTCTGATATATTTACAAAACAAGATACCAACCCGGGACGTCGCACCTAGGCCCTAAACCGGGGTGTGACAGTCATAGTAGCCAACGCCCGCTCACATGGCAATGGTCAACTAACACATTAATTGCTCATGGAAATGGTCAACTGACACATTAATTGCTCACGGTTTGATTGTTTATTACCGCATTTATTTCGTTTTGCTTATTTATAAATATTATTGTATCATGAAAACTGGTAATATTCTCACTCAACCTATGTTGACAAAATCTACTATAATTTCTACCCATATGCAAGTTACCAGTTGACTTGAAGTTTAAGGTGAAGAATGCTTAGAAGGACCTTAGGAAATTAAAACGAAGACTATCGATATTTTTTTTTGTTTGGAATTATTTACCTGTTTTTGGATTGTTTGATATGTTTTGAATGTTTGTGCACTTTAATTTGAAATGAATAAATTTAATAGATATTGTCATATTCTTATTTTATGATAGTACCTTTTGAGCTGTAAACAATCAGTTCGCACCCTGCATTTCCGTCGTAGGTTGGGGTGTGACAGATTTGTACCAGATCTGAAGGTTTAAAGATAGGTCGTCAGAAATGTCCTAAAAATATGCTTAGGACCCCATACGTGCTTATTTGATTGTCTTATGTGCTTATTATTTGTTTACAGCTTATTTAAGTCAATTATTTTATTTTTTTTGCACACACACAAATTCTGAGGCTATGCCTCACCTTAAAAATATTTTTTTAAATTATTTTATTTTAGTAGATTGCCTTTTATTTTAAGAAATTCCTTAAGAATTCCCTTGCTTTGTAATTACTCCCACCGCTTTCTATTAAGACCTCGGCACCCTTACCCTATGAAAGATAGCCCTTTTATAAGAGGAAAGCTCCCACGAGGTTCCACATCTTAAAGAAGTGCATGAAAACAGATTGGAAGCACGGAGGTTCCTTCGCAATGGGATAACTCACCCATCCTTGATGCAGCATGACAGAAGAGATCCTTAAAGCATCGGAGTATGACATTTCGGTAGTAACCGTAAGGGGGAGAGAACTGTGAGTCGGGCCTTGGTAAAACGGTTCCAAGAACCAAAGGTAAAATGCTATTCCTTAGCTAGAGGATAACATGACCGCAGTACTCGAACGTATAGGCCAAAGTAGAACAAATCTCATACGAACAGAACTTTAAGTGGTCAACGTGACTGGTTAAACAGTCATATTCCTTTAATAAAACCGAATTCACGGTGATGTGTGGCTAAATTCGGGAAAATTTCCAATATTTTATTTTTTAATTATTTTAAAATGCCGTGTGAAAAATCCATGACGATCCACGGACACTCCAACTATCCATTTCTCAACCCGTTTTGATTTGATATTTGGTTGGAAGTACACCCGTGGTAATTCACGAGATCTCCAACTACTCATATTTGGATTCGTTAATTCGATATTTAGTTAGGTCACTTAAAATGCCGTGTAACGCTCATGGGCTGACCAACTCCGTTGATTTGATAATTCGTTATTTAGTTGGGTCAGTTAAAATGCCATGTATTGCTCATGGGCCAACCATGGGGAAACCGACGAGTTCGTGATTAACGAATCTGTTGGAATATCAGAACACCAAGAGTGATCAAAAATCATATTTTTAGATTAATTAAGTAAAAATGAACTTTTTATGAGAAACCCGGACAATTTGTATAAATTGTACGCGTTTTTCTCAAATCAAATTGAATAAACGGAAACGAGCCCCGTAGTGAATGCAGACCCCCAAATTGTGATCTTTCTTTATAACTTAACCATTTTATCGACCAACACATTTACCCAAGCTTACATCCCCATAACTGTTTTCTAAACGCATAAACGAACAACTTGGCTCAGCTGGTGAAATGGTGAAACTGAGCCAAGTTCAGTTTTAAGTATTAGACACTGAACAACATCACAATCTAAGCCTATTGACACTTTCTGGGTATAACAGCTATACCCAGACTAGCTATACAACCCAGTTTAGTATAATGATTATAATATTAAAATATTAATATTATTATAATATTCATTATAGTGACTAGTGATACATGTCAAACGAACTACGAGCCGACGCTGTACTGAATCCCAATTAAACTGAGTTTCACGAACCCAATTTCTGAACTGTTTTACAAACTTTGCGGTGAAAAACATGTTTGCATATATATATATATATATATATATATATATATATATATATATATATATATATATATATATGCATATCTAAAACGTATGATGATGTGAATTATCTATGTGCTAACACATGAAAGCCCCCACTAACACAGTGATTAACTTCGAACCGGTAGCTTGTGAATAGTACTATTGGTTTGACAAACCCAGGCGGGGCCAACACGGTTTGCTGAGACATTATCATGTTTGCACATGTCCATAATTATACAAACCAGCTTTGTAGTGTTAAGCATGGCTACTTGAGGCATATTGTGGGGGCGGAAGGGGGGCCATAGTGGTTGATTGTGCGTGGGAAATGGAGGTACGCAGCACGTACAAACAGTCCAGGCTTCACTGTAGCTTAGCATAATTACACCACATATACATATACATACATGCATACTTATATGCGTATATAAAAATTATGACTTGTGATTACGCATACTTATTTTATTGAAACTCTTGAAACTCACCAACTCGTAGTTGACCCATTTTAAACGTGCTTTTCAGGTGTGGTACCGATGTTGGAAAATCCTAGATGTTGTCTATTTGTTACTGAATGTGGTCGATGCGCTGTGAATAGATGCAAGGTTATTAGTACGGATAGAATAGCTTAACGAATATAATTTGTTGTAAACACCTAGTTTGTAAACAAAGATAGATCAATGTAATATATTGTAAATTAGTTGTAATGTTTCTTTATAAATAATGTTGTTGATACCAGAGGTGTCTGTTACATTCCCGTTTTATGCCTCCGCATTGTGCTAATTGGGGTGTGACAGAAGTTGGTATCAGAGCCATTGGTTATAAAGGATTAGGTTATCCCTTAAGGTACCTAATATATAACCGTAGGCTCGATTAACTCTGGGAAAATAAATAATAATTTAATATTGTATACTGATGGATGCCGGGATGAACTTGTAGGGCAACTGAGTTATTGTGGTCCGGAACATAATAACAGATTTGCTTGTGCGAGGGAATTCCGGGAGAAATCGCAGAATGTACGGGTAGGTAAAAAATGGCAACATATGTGTATAAAAGGTAATATTAAACATATAAACATGTAACACGCATACGTCCTTATCTGGAACAAAGTGTACGAATACGTGTACGTACTGTACTGTCGATAACGGTAAATCTTATTATAATGAATATTATATTCGATTAATCAATATTAATTCTTATTATAATTAAAATTAAATTTTAATAAAACTAATATTATATTTTATTATAATTAATATTAAAATTTGGCCTAATTAATTAACCTCCCCTACACTAGTTAATACTAGCAATAAATATTATTCTTATAACTAACTGTTGTGCAGAGATATGGCAAGGGTAACGACTATGTACTGGAGGAGGAACCAGTGATATCGATAGAAGAGGAGGACCCGGAGGAGGACGGCAAGCGGAGGTTATTGTTAGAGAAATACCCAGTAGTGAGCCCGACCTGTCCGGTTGTAAATGTGATAGTTACCAACCTAGGTCACCACACAGGGATTGGGACGAGGCTACCAGCCAGTATCGTTCCCCCACTAGAGCAGCCACATCACCTACTCCACCTATCCACTTGTCCCGACGACTTTAGTTACACGAAAAACCCGTCAGACCGCTCGTATTAGGGTATCCCTGATTGACCCTACCTTATCCCCACTTAGATCTACCTATCATCCGGGAGAGCCTTCAAGTCCTAGTGCAGGTACTACACCCTCTCGTTCATTGAGTGTACCTACCTCTAACCCCGACCTCCCAGACATAAAAAACAACTCTTGGATGGCTGTCCTGACTGACCGTGTGATAAACCATTAGATAGCCATAGCTAACATTAACCAGGGTAGGAGAGACGTAACCCAGTGCTTATTGACACTACATTAGATGATGTTGAACTTGCAGCAGTCAGATGCTTACCACCGCTGGTGTTTAAACAGGGTGACAGTTCGACTGTGAAGCTGTTACTAGATGATTGCGGCGTTATTATTTATGTGTTTGTGGTTAGTGCATCGTTTGTATAGATAAATGCAGTGTGTTATAAATTTGTGTACGTAGTCTTTTGGCACTCCATGTATGTATATAGTAGTATGTTATGATGACATGGAGTATGATTTTGATGTATTATTACAAGCACTGGCCCTTACAGGGTTAAGTCTAACAGTCACATAGTGACATATTTATATATATGCAAGCACTGGCCTTTATCAGGCTAAGTCCATGTACGTTTTGTTATCAATATATAGAACAGTTTATGAAATACAGGGTGTTGTTTGATTTATTTGTACAATCTTTATTGTGAATATTATTACAATATGTCATATACTGGAATTAGTATTAATTGACTTATATTTGATTATCATTATAGAATGGCCCCAAAGAAAGCAAATCCTATGACTGAGGCGGAAATAGCCGAGATGATTGCTCGGAAAATGCAGGCAGTGATCCCACTTATAGTAATACAAGTAACTGCTGGTGTAAATGCAAATATACAAACAAACCCACAGCCAAACAATAATGCTCCCCAAGCCAACACTGAGACTGTCACAAATAGCATTCCCCCACCTAATACAAACGCCGCTACCAATGCAAATAACCCCCCACCAGATACAAATACTATCAACAACAATAATCCCCCTGTAAATACGAACATCGTGGGAAACAATAATCCTCCACCGAACCCAAACAATAACCATAACAACCCTAATCCCACGCGGTGAGAATATTCAATCAAAAATTTTATGGCCTGTGAACTGATAGACTTCCGAGGTACCGAAGGGCTAAACGGGTTGATTAAATGGATTGAAAAGACTGAATCTGTTCTCAACATCAATAATTGTCCACCCGAAATCATAGTCAAGTACATTGCCTCTACGTTTACTGATCACACCCTAATGTGGTGGAACACTACGGTACAGATAAAAGGGCAAGATACGGTTAATATCAAGACTTGGGCCGAACTCAAAACATTGATGCTGGAACATTTCTGCCCAAAGAACGAAATTCAAAGGTTAGAGCATGAACTCTGGAGCTTGGAGATGAAAGGAGCGGATCTTCTGGGGTATACAAACCGCTTCAACGAACTAGCTCGCCTGGTACCTTAGTTAGTAACTCCTGAAGCAAAACGTATTGAACGTTATATTTGGGGTTTAGCCCCGGAGGTAAGGAGTTTGGTGAATTCTGTGGGTCACACATCTTTCGTGAATGCCGTGTCTCAAACCGGCATTGTGACTTTTGACTTGGTGAGAAGCGGAATATTGAGAATGGCCGGGGAATCATCGGGTATGAAACAAACGGATTATGGGACAAGATCGCAAGGGAGACAGGTGAGTAAACGTGCACACCCGACGGGATAGAATTATGTCATTAGCAGTATTGATGTGAAATGGGATAGGTACAAGGGGCCCTGGCCAAAATGCGATAAGTGTAATTTTCATCATGTGGGCGAGTGTAGGGCGATAGTGTGTCAAAGGTGTGGAAGGCCTGGGCACAATGGTGGTCCCGATTGCAGAATCGGTATGGAGATTGTCAACCGACCAACCCAAACAACTCAACCCCGGCGTCCCCAACCACCTAGACCACAGCCGATTCGTCAGCAACCCATTCAACAAAACCCAACCGCAGTGAACCGTCGTGCTTGTTTTGAATGTGGTACCACAGAGCACTTTAGAAGGAACTGCCCCAAGCTGAATCAAGGAGAGGTTACTGGTCGGAACCAAGCATCGACTTCTGGTGCGCCTAGAGGACGCGCGTTTGTAATAGGGTCAGGAGAAGCACGACAGGACTTGAACTTAGTAACAGGTACATTTGTAGTTTCTGATCAATATGCTTATGTATTATTTGACACGGGTGCCGATAGAAGTTTCATTTCCACTAGCTTTGTATCCCTGGGAAATATGCCGGTTAGTGATCTAACAAATCCCTATGCCATAGAACTCGCTAACGGTAACTCTATAACTGTCAACCAAATAGTCTAAAACTGTTACATTTTTCTAAATGACGACCCATTCCTTATTGATCTACTCCCAGTAGAGTTAGGAAGCTTCGATATAATTATCGGCATGGATTGGTTAACCAAGTATAAAGCGGAGATTGTGTGTAACGACAAGACAGATAAAATTCCCCTTTCGGATGGTGAAACGATTCTGGTACAGGGAGAGAAGTCTGGTTCAATATTACCTCTCGTATCTCCTCTCCAGGTGTTGAAGTGTTTACGCCAAGGGTGTATGGCGTTTCTGGCAAACGTGACTGTAAAGAACCCCGATGAAAAACACGTAGAAGATATCCCCGTAGTATGTGAATACCTTGATGTCTTTCCTGACGAACTACCTGGATTACCACCGACCCAACAAGTTGAATTCTGTATTGACCTAATCCTAGGATCAGCCCCCCCATTGCCAAGGTACCTTATCAATTGGCACCCTCTGAAATGCAAGAATTGTCCAGCCAATTACAAGAACTGCTGGATAAGGGTTTCATACGTCCCAGCTATTCTCCTTGCGGAGCACCGGTGTTATTCGTGAAGAAAAAGATGGAAGTTTTAGGATGTGCATTGATTACCGGGAATTAAACCAAAAACTATCAAAAACCAATAACTTCTCCCACGAATAGACGACTTGTTCGACCAACTTCAAGGGGCAAATTATTTCTCAAAAATCGACCTCCGATCCGGTTACCATCAAGTTAAAATCAAGGAGGAAGATGTTACTAAAACGGCATTTCGAACTCGTTATGGTCATTATGAATTCCTAGTTATGCCTTTTGGGCTGACTAATGCACCCGCGGTTTTCATGGACCTCATGAACCGAGTTTTTAAGCCGTACCTCGACATATTCGTTATCGTGTTTATTGATGACATTCTAATATATTCAAAACCCAAGGAGGACCACGAGCAGCATTTATGAACCATCTTGGAGTTGTTGAGGCAGGAGAAGTTGTATGCCAAGTTATCAAAATGTGAAATCTGGCTACAAGAGGTACAATTTTTAGGCCACGTTGTTAATCGGCATGGAATCCATGTACACCAAGCAAAATTGAAGCGATTAAAAATTGGCAAGCCCCGAAGTCACCGAAAGAGATTCGCCAATTTTTAGGACTCACTGGGTCTTACCGGCGCTTTATTGCAAACTTTTCCAGTATAGCCCAACCTCTAACACTTTTAACCCAGAAAGACCGCGTTTATGATTGGGGAGAAGAACAAGAATCGGCTTTTCAATTGCTGAAACAGAAATTATGTCAAGCCCCGATACTGAGTCTCTCAGAGGGAACTGATGACCTGGTAGTTTATCATGACGCGTCCCGGAAGGGTTTAGGAGGCGTACTTATGCAAAGAAACAAGGTCATAGCATATGCTTCTCGACAATTAAAGGTGCACGAGAAGAATTACACTACCCATGACTTGGAACTGGGCGTGGTTATTTTCGCACTTAAGATCTGGAAGCACTACTTGTATAGCCCTAAATGAACAGTATACATTGACCATAAGAGCCTACAACACATTTTTGACCAGAAGGAACGAAAATGAGGCGAATGAGATGGTTATGACTGTGAGATTCGATACCTTCCTGGCAAGGCTAATATAGTAGCAGATGCCTAAGCAGAAAAGACATAATCAAACCAATCAGGGTCCGAGCACTTGGGATGATTGTCCAAACTAGCCTTACCGAACAAATCCGCATTGCCCAGAATGAAGCACTAAAAGAAGATCACTTAGAAAATGAAGATTTGCATGGGAACGAGCAAAATTTTGAAGAGAGAACCGATAAAATTTTATACTTTAAAACTGGATTTGGATTCCCACACGTAATAACTTACGGGACTTGATCATGGACGAAGCCCGTAAGTCCAAGTATTCCATTCACCCAGGGACAGATAAGATGTTCAAAGACTTGAAAGAGTATTATTGGTGGCCTGGTATGAAGAAGGATATAGCCACATACGTCGGTAAATGCCTAACTAGCGCTAGAGTTAAGGTCGAGTATCAGAAACCATCGGAAATTCTGCACCAGCCGGAGATACCTCAATGGAAGTGGGAACAAATTACCATGGACTTTGTAACACACATTTCTAAAACTTCCTTAGGAAACAATGCCATCTGGGTGGTAGTTGACTGACTAACCAAATCCGCACACTTCCTTCCGATTCGTATCACTTACACAACTGAAAAACTCGCGCACATTTACATCAACGAAATCATATCCCATCATGGCGTACCTATTTCAATCATTTCTGATCATGATAGCCATTTCACCTCTCATTTCTAGCAAGATGTGGCAAGAAGCCTTGGGAACCCGAATTGATCTGAGCACAACCTACCTTCCCCAAACCCATGGTCAATCCAAGCAAACCATTCAAACCTTAGAAGATTTACTTTGCGCTTGTGTCTTAGACTTCGGTGGGAATTGGGATAAACATCTTCCACTGGTGGAATTTTCGTATAATAACAGTTATCATAGTAGCATACAAGCGGCACCTTATGAGGCACTATATGGGAGTAAATGTAGATCCCCACTTTGCTGGACTGAAGTTGGTGACACCCAAAAAACCCAGTCCTTCTTAATTCAAGAAACCACTAATAAAATCTGTAAAATCACAAACAAATTGAAAATCGCCCGAGACCGATAGAAAAGCGAAGTGATGTTCGTTGAAAACCGCTATCCTTTGAAATAGCCGATAAAGTTTTCTTAAAAGTATCCCCTTGGAAAGGCGCCATTCGATTGGGCAAAACTGGTAAACTTGCTCCACGATATATTGGTGTAACATCCTAAAATTTTTATAATGTTAAATAAAAGAAAGTTATGTTTAGTGATTTCACGTTTTAGTTATTTAATGTCGAGTAAGGAACGGGTCATGGGCTTAGATTACGTAAGATGGGTTAAATGAGAATGGGCCTTGGGTCCGTGGGCTTGAGAGATATAAATACCCATCCCAAGCCCAAGATATCATTTTATTTCCATCTTTCTCTTTTACACACTCAAAAACACACACATAACCGACCGAGATCCGAAGTCGAGACCCGAGATTTTGCTGGTAGATCTGAGTTGGAAAGGTAAGAAGTAATCCCGCAAAGCTAATATTACTGAAAATGGTTAGGATTTGACGGGTTAATCGGACCCGAAACACAACTGCCCAAATCGGACCCCTAAAACGTCGATTTTAGGCCGATTTGATGGTTGGGATTTGTAGGCGCCGATCATACGATTCCGTGGGTACCAAAATCGAGTTATTTGGCTAAGAAACGAAGGAGTTATGGGCAAACAGATCTGCAGCGCGACAACTTCATCTGGGCAACTTCGCCTTCAAGCGATGAACTTCGCCTGCAAGCTAAGTTCGCCTGATGAACTTCGCCTGCAAGCCAAGTTCGCCTGATGATAAGTTCGCCTGAAGCCAAGTTCGCCTGATGGCAACTTCGCTGAAATGGTAACTTCGCCTAAGGTTTAACTTCGCCTAAAAGCCAAGTTCGCCTGAGGTTTAACTTCGCCTAAAAGCCAAGTTCGCCTGAGGTTTAACTTCGCCTAAAAGCCAAGTTCGCCTAAGGTTTAACTTCGCCTGAAGCCAAGTTCGCCTAAGGTTTAACTTCGCCTGAAGCCAAGTTCGCCTAAGGTTTAACTTCGCCTAAAGTGAAGTTCGCTTAGAAAATAAATTAAAAACCTAATGGAAAATGTGTTAAGGCAGTTATCGAAAATAAAATTTTTTCCAAGCTGACCTGGCAGCTTAACCCCAGCCAGGGGCTCTGCCCCTTGGACCCCGCTAGGGGCTGCCGCCCCTAGAACCCCGCTGCCAGGGGCACTGCCCCCGGACCCCCGTTCGTTGTGGGTCATTTATAGATAGAAATACAAAGCGTGTAGTAGTAGTTAATTGATATGTGTAAATATTATACAGTTAGCCGAGCCCAGTTAAAGAAAGGAATTACGATCAACGGCGAGCGTAACAGGATCCAGGTGAGTTTCTAGCCCCATTCCTTGTTATGTTTTCGGGGCTGTGTGCATACTTGATGTGTTGTTAATACATTTATCCTAAGTGATAAGTGTATGCCATATGTGATATATGTGATATGTATGAATGATTGCTTGATGGTACGTGAACGATCTTCGGATATTGCACGTACTGTCAGGTTGTAACGTTATAAATATGGCAAGTATGATATGTATGTTTACGTGTATGAACGTAATAAAGTTAATAAAAGAAGGAAATGACGGTTGTATGGTTGTATGGTTACGAAAAGGGTACCAAGCCCTAATAATACTCGAGGTATGTTGCATGGTTGTATGGTAACGAAGAGGAAACTGAACCCTACTAATATTCGAAAGCAAGGGACCAGACCCTTATAATATCTGTGATGTTAGGGACCAGACCCTTATAATATCTGTGATGTTAGGGACCAGACCCTTACAATATCTGTGATGTTAGAGACCAGACCCTTATAATATCTGTGATGTTAGGGACCAGACCCTTACAATATCTGTGATGTTAGGGACCAGACCCTTATAATATCTGTGATGTGGACCAGACCCTTATAATATCTGTGAGGTTATAGGGCGAAAGGCTCTTTAAAACGTATGATTATGAATGTAAAGAAAGTATGTAAGTAAGAAAGAAAGTATGTAAGTAAGAATGAAGGTATGAGTACTTATGTGTGTATAAAAGAAAGTTATGAGGTTAAGTACGTATGTATGTAAGAAGGTGTTGTATAGTATTGTATGATTAACTAGAACTCACTCAGCGTAGCTGACTTTTAGTATGCACGCAGGTGAGTAGGATGAGACAGCTGGCTTGAGTGGAGGACACATGGCAGAAGACTAAAGCCTGGCATCTGAAGATCTGATATGTTTTATAAGTTATGTTTTGATTTTGAAAGACAAGAGGAATGTTTTAAGACATGATTATGAATTGATATGTAATGTTTTATGAAAGTTTTATATTCCGCGTAAAGTTTTAATTAACTCTGATATTTAGAACTGTGTTTATGAGTAAATCCAACACGAAGGTAGGGTTACCGGTAACGGGGCCTTACAATTGGCCCGTATGAAGTTATTTCTAAAATTGGTCCTGTAGCCTACCGACTGAAATTACCTTTGGAGTTAAGTTCTATTCAAGATGTCTTCCACGTATCGAACCTGAAAAAGTGCCTTACTGACAAAACCAAAATTGTGCCACTAAAGGACTTGAACATAAACGAAATACTACACTTCGTAGAGGAACCAGCGGAAATACTAGAGGGGATAATCAAACAATTAAGACACAACAAATCTCTCTGGTCAAAGTTCGGTGGAATTCAGAACGGGGACTCGAATTCACGTGAGAGCGAAAATCTGAATTTAAAAAGAAATACCCGCACCTATTTCCAAATAAGGGCAAAGCGGCATAATCAAATTTCGGGGATGAAATTTTCTAACGGGGGGAGAATGTGACAATTGAGACAAAACCAAGTACACCTTATTTGTACTCCTTAATACACAATTACCGATTTAACGATTAAACGCTTGTTTCGTAACGATCGAAGGAATAACCGAACCGGTCTGGTTATGACCCAGATATCCCGGGGGGCATCTATAAATGATATACGATTATTATAAGCTAACACATTAGTATTATGACCTTATATGATAGCAAACCAGTTAAAGGAAAACGTGCTCGTTTAACTACCCGCTATAGATTTAAACGCGAAAGAGAGTTACAAAACAAGCATTGTATCATTCGTTAAGCCGAAAAATATTTACAAACACTTAGTGGGAATGTTTTAAGAAATCTGTGAAAATATTTTTGATTTTTACAAACATATAGTATGTATAAATTTACATAAAAATAGCTGAAAAATACTCGTTTTTGCACTGTTTGTCGTACCCGATATATTTTTCGCGCCTAAAATCGAACCCGAAATAAATTTGGACTCGGCATTTCATGTACGGGTATGAAAATTGAGTAGTTTGGGCCAAAATGGGCCAATGGAGGCCCATTAAGAATCCCGTCTGCAATTGGGGTTCCACCTTAAGCTTTTGATCATTTTTTTTAATATAAGAAAGATATTTTTACACCTTTCCCATAACATCCCTGCACATTTAAACTTCTAGAAAATTTCTCAAGATCAAACCCTAAGGTAATAAGCTCATGTTAATCAATTTTCACATGTTTAATTAAGTTTAATATCATACAAACATAGCTTGATTACCAAAAAAAATCATTCCTAGCCATGCAAAATTCCTAAAAATGGTCCATAAACATCTTTTGATCATACACATGGTTAGGAACCTGGTTTGATAGTTTTTTTGGCCATAAAAACGGATTAGAGGGTTTATACGGCGTTTCTACGGTTCAAAAGTTAGGTTTAATACCCTAGCCGAAACCCTAAGTTAAGAGGCTGCCATATTGATGAAACATGCTTGTTTTGTAATACAGGACATGTACCTAACTTGCATAGAAGCACACGAACCTGAGAACTTGATTAGAAGAGCGAAAACGAGCCAAAACCGTTAAGGTATTACCGAATCACTCGATTACGGGCTGTTTAGGTTAAGGTTGTGATGTGCATATTGTTAGGTCATGAAATTTTTCAGGGACATCAGGGACCATATCATTGAGCCCCTGTTCAAATTTAGTAATTTTTCGACTTTCCTAGAATATTTAGAGAAATTTTTACCGAATTGGGGCGTTTATTCTGGTCACTCAGGAATTTTGGCGGATTTTTCGGAGATCGTTTGGTATAAACGAACGATTTTGGAGTTAAATATAGCATATAAAATGAATTTTTATAAATTAATAAACAAGTGAATAATTCCAGAAATATTTCTATAAAAATATACATATTTTAATTAATAAGTGGCTAAATTTTCATAATTTAACGATTAACGGATAATTAATTGTGCTAGTTTGAAAATTAAACAAATTCAATTCTGATAAAAACCGAGAAGTTCGTGATTAACGAACCTGTTGGAATATCAGAACACCAAGAGTGATCAAAAATCATATTTTTGGATTAATTAAGTAAAAACGAACTTTTTATGAGAAATCCGGACAATTTGGATAGATTGTGCACGATTTTCTCAAATCAAACTGAATAAAAGGAAACGAGCCCCGTAGCGAATCTAGACCCCCAATGTGTGATCTTTTTTTATAACTTAATCATTTTATCGACCAAAACGTTTACCCAAGCTTACATCCCCATAACTGTTTTCTAAACGCATAAACGAACAACTTGGCCCAGCCGGTGAAACGGGGAAACTGAGCTAAGTTCAGTTTTAAGTATTAGACATTGAACAACATCCCAATCTAAGCCTATTGACACTTTCTGGGTATAACAGCTATACCCAGACTAGCTATATAGCCCAGTTTAGTATAATGATTATAATAATATTAAAATATTAATATTATTATAATATTCATTATAGTGACTAGTGATAGAAGTCAAACAAACTACGAGCCGATGCTCTACTGAATCCCAATTAAACCGTGAGTTTCATGAATTGTTTTACAAACTTTGGGGTGAAAAGCATGTTTGCTTATATATACACATATCTGAAACGTATTATGATGTGAATTAGCTAAGTGCTAACACATGAAAGTCCCCACTAATATAGTGATTAACTTTGAGCCGGTGGCTTATGAATAGTACTATTAGTTTGACAAACCCAAGGGGGGCCAACACGGTTTGCTGAGACATTATCCCGTTTGCGCATGTCCATAATCATACAAACCAGCTATGTAGTGTTAGGCATGGCTACTTAGGGCATATTGTGGGCGGAAGGGGGCCACAGCGGTTGATTGCGCGTGGGAAATGGATGCACGTAGCACGTACAAACAATCCAGGCTTCACTGTAGCTTAACATAATTACATCACATATACATACATACATACATATATACGTATATACATATTATGACTTATGATTACGCATACTTATTTTCTAGAAACTCGTAAAACTCACCAACTCGTGTAGTTGACCCATTTTAAACGTGCTTTTTAAGGTGTGGTACCGAAGTTGGAAAATCCTTGATGTTGTGCTATCTGTTACTGAATGTGGTCAATGCGGTGTGAATAGACGCAAGGTTATTAGTACGAATATAATAGTTTAAAGAACATATTTTGTTGTAACACCTAGTTTGTAAACAAAGATAGATCAATTTAATATATTGTAAATTAGTTGTAATATTTCTTTTTAAACAATGTGGTTGATACCAGAGGTGTCTGTTACTTTTCCGTTTTACGCTTCCGCATTTTACTAGTCGGGGTGTGACAAGTATGAATTTGGAAGAGCATCCTTCAAAGTATAAATTCTATTTGCTTCATCATTATGCAAACCAAACTTATTCAGCTTAGCCAACAAGTGACAATATCTTGTCAACAATTCCCCAAATGTCTCATTAACCATAATATTGAAATTCTTATACTGAAACTTCAGCATTGACTTTTTGCTTTCTTGAGTATTACCAAGACTCATTGCTTTTAAAGCAACAAACAATGGTGCAGAGACTTTGATATGATTAAATTGATAAAAATATGTTCTGGTAAAGCCATTGTCAAAGTGGAATATGTCTTCACTTCAATATCATAACTTTTCTTCTCAGCAACAGTCAATTTTTTAGTAGGTTTGAGAGGGTGACCAAGACCAGGTGCATCAATGACTGGTCTCACATATGTGTTTTCTAACATTGTTAAACAATCTGGATCAATTACCCCCAAATGAGATCTGAATCTTATTTCCCATATCTGGAAATCATCAAGATTATTAAGCTTCGGGGTCTTTGCATGAGAACCAATCTTTGTATCATAGTTCAGCATTTTTTGCATGAGAGCGTTTTGAGAAGCAAGGGCATAATAATTTTTTATTTTGAAAGTTTTGGGTTTAACTTGTCAAAATATGAAAGTTTAGGGATGAAAATGAACAAATCTTGAATCTTGGTTAACGAATATGTATCGAATGAGAACTATTAATAATGAATAAGTGAAATATAATGAATGACCTTAGCGAATGAAAAGAGAATGAGTAGAGTAACGATGAATAAAATGACCAGTAAAACGAATGTGGTATAACAAATGAAGGGAGCGAATGAATTAAGTAACAAATGGGCTTAATCACCAGCGAATGGGCCATTAGAAAAGTTGTAACAAACTTTATACCGTCTTGCGAATGAACTCATAACCATAGCGCATGAATTCAACATTCGTCAAAAAATTAAAGAACGAGTTCAAACCTTCAAACTCAAAACCCATACACTTTACCAAACCAAAACCTTATCAATTCAACACCAAATCAGTATCAATCCATTGGCAATCTCACCACAATCAATCCAAACCAATTCCGAAAACAATTCAAGTCACAAATTAGTCAAACTTGAATCAACTTTGACTAATTAAAGTCAAAACCAAATGTTTAAATAATTGTTCATTCCCGCTCAATCCAAAACTCATCAAACTTATGAATTCTATTCAGTTCGATCAATATAGACCTAATATCAATCAATTCGAACAACCCTTCATATAAATTACACTCAATTATCAATTCAATTGTCCTTAATTGATTATTAATAAGTTTGATTAAGTTCGTTCACAGTCTGTACAATCAAATACTCTCAAACACGATCGATTAACCTAATCTCATTCAACGAATTCAATCAATCAGGCGTCCATGCTCTGATACCACTTGAGAAACAATGGTTGATCATTATGATTCGTTTATGTTGGATCTAGTCTTGTGATATGATCAAATGTTAACTAATTAGGATCACCGTGTGTTAGTGTGTATGTTGAGAGTGAATTTTAGCAGCGTAACGAGAGGAATAAACTAATAAAACATATCGATATATTTCAATAAGATACAGGGGTATATATAGGAGACGAAGTCTCATTCGCTAAACTTCCCTAGCGAATGGCCTAATACATTATCATCACATTCGTTAACATTCCCTAGCGAATGAACTATACATTATTGTCAAAGCTAGCCCCTATACTTTAAAACTATTACAAAACTGATAAACAAAGAACGAGACGACTAAAGATGTATCAACAAAAACTAAAAACTAATATCTTGTCAAAAAACAATAGTAATAAATTACAAAAGTAAGTGAAAACTACAAATTAGCATCTAGTTGGTAAAAAATGTTTAAAAAAACTAAATAATATTTATATTCGGCCCTTAAAAGTTGATAAAATATAACAATAAAAAATGAGTAATTTGGAATTTAAAATTAATCATCGGGTTGTAAAACAATAAAAAGAAATAAAAAAAATTGTTTCAAAAGATTAAACTAAAATTATTAAAGAGTAATATTAGGTCAAAACAATTGAGAAAAAAAATTAGCACTTCCTTAATACAATTGAGAGAAAAATAAAATTTGGCACTTTCTCTTTCTCTTCTTACTTCTTCCTCCTTCTTCTCCAAATAGTGGCAGGGTCCTCCTCAGATGCAGTAATCACTACAATTAATTTAACAAGTAAAGTCTTTTCACCAACTCAAGGTCGGGATACTCGGACGACGTATTATCATATTAATGAGAATGATGATGAGGCCACCAAACAACAACAATATATACCTCGCAATTTAATCATGTAACAATCAATTGAGTAATATAAACAAACGCATTAAATAGAATTGTGGTTGAGGATTTATTTAACTACGGTATTGTTTGTTTTTCTAAAAAAGGCATGTGCAAGCTATTTAGTGTGTGTCACGCAGACCACAAGCAGACAATGCCATCTGCAGACTGTTTGCTTTTTCGAAGACGTTTTCATTGAAAAAACTTCTGCGCAAACTCTTCTTGTTGCAAACTTAGCCCATCCACTTCTAAGATTTTCTAAGGTCCGCAGAGGGTTAAACACCACTACCTACCAACACCCACTTTCCACCACCAATCGCCCGCCACCGCCACCGCCACCACCCGCCACCGTCCACCACCACCCACCACTGTCCACCATCACCGTCCACTACCATTACTAGCATCCAGCTCCACCGTCCACCACCACCACCACCCACTACCACAGTTTGTACACCAACACCAGTTTATTCTAGCAGTCTGCAAATGTTAAAAACAAACAGTTCTTCTTGCAGACAGCAGATGTCTGCAGATGTGGTCCGAAGACTACAGATATTTTAACTCTAAAATGACAAACAACACCTAAATCATGTGGTAGTGGTATGCATATTGCCCCCAAAATAAAAGGAGTGAAAATGGGGATGTGATTCCTCACATTTAGCAAAGAAAACGAGTGAAAGATAAAGATAATAATAATAATAATAATAATAATAATAATAAATAAATAAATAAGAAAAATCTCTCCTTAAGCGATCTAACCAAACCGAATTTGCAAGTTAAACCCTAAAATCAAATAATAACAACAAATTAACAAAACTAATATATCTTGATTAATTAAATTACTAGTCTTGGGGTTTTTCGATAAAAATAGTGAAAAAGTATGTTAAGCGAGCGTTCGGTTCGAGGTCAGTCCGAATATCGACATAAGGTCGAATTTGGTCATGGCACATCCAAAATATGACAATTAATAGAATTTAAAGAAAAGTCGGAAAAAAAACTTATCAGAACGTTAATCAAGCGAAAACCCCCAATTAAACAATACTTAAAGTCTTAAACGAGTCAAATCTAATTGGACACGAAAATCCCTTCAATCATCGAAATTTATTGAGGGCTTTTAATCTTTGGATGATTTGTAACAGAAGAGAAGAAAAATTTACTTTAGAAAGTCAAAAAGGAAAGAACTTGATGATTAGAGCACCAATTCACGATTGAAAGTGTAATTTGAGTTAGGGTAAAGATTGAGCAGAAGAAACACGAAGTATATATAGTTTCAACTGATCTTAGGGAAGGAGAAATCGTTTAATTGAAGAATTAGGGCTTTTAGTGGGTTTTTGCAACAAATCAATTAATAAAAGAGTTAGTGTCACACCCCGACCATGACGGAAACGTCGGGGTGCAACCGATTGTTCATCGCACACGACACTATTAAGTGACAATATTTAATCAACTCATTTAAATTCATAAAAACACAAAGAGTCACATAACTTGTTCATACATTAACCGAATTCAAATCATAGTAAATAATATATTGTTCGTTTTGCTAATATCCTAATAGTCTCGATAACGTTTTTTTTTCTTCAAGTCCTCGAGTCAACCTAAAGTCAAACCTGTAACATTGCATAAATAGATTTTGTCAACACAAAGGTTGGTGAGAAATTTCATAGTTTTTGAACAATAGATATATAATATGAAATTCCACAACTTGTATACAAAACAATAAATAATAGCAACAATTTAGATAAATGAAATCGTTAATAAGAATACATTAACGACACCTTTCTATAAGGGGATGCCAAATATACTCGGATTTTGTATGAAATCGTTAATAAGAATACATTAACGACACCTTTCTATAAGGGGATGCCAGATATACTCGGATTTATGAATCAACCATCCAAAAGTGGTAAACACATTAGCACTTAAGCATATAAGCATATAATCACCAAATCGAGCATTTATTTAAGTGAAGTATACAATAAAGTTTGTGGTTTAAGACTCAAGTATAAATCATTTGGATTTGAATAAGTTTGCAATGTCACCTCCAAAATATAAAAGAGTGAAAACGGGGGATGAAAGTACTCACATTCAAGTAATAAACTTGAAAGATTTGATGATTTGGAGATTAACCGGAACGATGAGTTTAACGAACGAAGCCTAAAGGAGAAGAAGTCTTGTATTAGAAAAGTTGTCTTGGAAGTCTGTAAATGAAAATAAATGTTAAGAAATATAAACAATTTAAAGTTTAAGGTTTAAAATGTAAATATTTAAGAAATTATAATAATAGTCCTTTAAAAATGTAAGTTTGCTCGAAACCGGGTTAAAGTATCTAGCCCTTAATTTTACTCAACCTATGTTAAGTAATAAGGTGGGTAAAAATGCAAGAAAACAAGTCCCTTTATAATATAGATACTAAAACGGGTTTTAACGAGTGTTCGGGTGGTCGGTTCGGGTCTTGGTGACTTGACCAAACCCAAAGTCAACTTTCCCAAAATAATAAATGTATGAGATAACTCAATAAATCTTAAAGAGACTTAACCAAGTATGTAGTTCTATTGTTTTAGAACTAACAACGTCCGTTAATCGAGTGTTCGGTTTAGTCGGTCCAAACTTTGTTATAGGATCAAGTTGGATTCAACATTCCGAGTACTTTGTGAAAATAATTAAAATCAGTTTATAAAGTATTTTTAAAGAAATATATAAGCTTTAATGGTTAAAAACACACTTGTGTGTCTTAAGCGAGTAAACTTGGTTTAGTTCGGTTTGGTTCGGTTTTTTATCTTGGAATAAGGCCAAGAATGGTTACCACATGTCCAAACATCATAGAACTTGTAAAATAATTTATAAATAATAATACCAAAGTTTTACATACAAAAAGTCAACAACAAAGTCTTTAAACGAAAGTTCGGTTTCTGGTTCGGATCTTGTTTCGGGATAAGACCGAGGTTAGATTCTACAAACCCATAACCATGGAACTAATTAAAATGATTTTAGAAACTCAAATCTTACATAAAACATGTTTATACAACTATTTAAACAAACTAGTAAACAAGAGTTCGGCTTCCGATTTGGAGCTATTTACAGAATAACCGAGGCTAGTCTCTACAAACCCATAACCATGGAACTCAAAATGTAAAATAAAACTAAGATGAGCAGAAGTTAAACAAGTATAACTAGTTTGATAGTTAGATGCGAAAAATATATATAATCAAGGACTACTACGAGTCCTCCATGTTGCTTTGTCTTATGGGCCGGACACTTAACCGACCAAGACCGGAGAAAGGCTCACCGAAGGTACAAAGGGTGCTATTATATATATGTTGTATAACAATCGTCAAGTATAAATAAGTGTTAACAAGTTGATTATAATGTAAGACTATGGTCAATTTGACTTTGAAAAGTCAAACTGCCAAAAAAAATATGAAGAACACCTTTGAATGCTTGAGAATTGGAAGAGAAAGAGATGAATGAGCAAGGATTAATGAATGGGATAGGGGTGTATATATAGAGTGGGTTGAAAGGGTCAAGCATGGGGTGTGATATCAAGGTTTGCATGCAAGAGGGGTCAAGACAAGTCACAAAACAACAAAAAAATAAAAAAAAAATAAAAAAATGGGCTGCTGGTTTGCTGCTGATCTGCTGCTGGTCAGCATGTCGGTTCGCGTCCGGAAGTTCGTTTTTGATGTATCTTGAGCATTTTAAGTCCGTTTTCGAATCCGTAAAAGGGGTTTTTCAAATTAGACAAGCGGGAATGTTTTAGTAACATAAAATCCAATATTTTATATATTTGAAATGTTCGGGATATAAATCGGGTCGGTTTACAACATAAAAACAAATACAAAATAAATACAATTTGACCTGAAATCGAGGATTGTCACAGTTAGGGCCTAAACTTAGGGATTATGTTAGGTTTTTTCAATAGGAATGTCGTTAATTAGTTAACCTTGAAGAAAAATCTAGAAACTAATTAAATTAGATGAGATTTGTGGTGCAAAAGCAGATAAACGTTAAAAAAAAAAAAGTTTTGCTGAATTGGCAATCCGTCGCGCTACGCGACGTTATGAAGGACTCTTCGTCGCGATACGTGATGGGTGCTTTTGTTCTAAACTTTGGTTTTTGACAGTTTTAGCCCCTGAATTTTCTAGAATGCAATTTTAAGTCAAAATAAGCGATTTTAAGGATTGTTTGATATGTTTAATTGACATAATGATTTAAAATGAGTTAAACACCAACAAATATTAATAAATGCATGTTTTATTGATAACGAAAGACCCTAATTACAATCCTGAATCGGCTAACAAAACAAATACGAATATGAAATTAACAGTTGTCATAATGCGTAGTTTCTCAGCTTACGTCTCCACGAATATATGTGGCAGTCATGACCCATTCACCTGAAAAAGAATTGATTTGGGTAAAATAGATACATATGGGCTAACTTGTGTCTACTTGAATTATATAACTAGTTAATTTGAGTCGACTCTACCAACTACCATACTTAATAAACGAATAGGATTTGATGCAAGGTGCCCCATATACAATTCATCATATTGCTCAATTTTGTGCCACATGACATTCAAATGTCATATTTTGTGCACATGGCATCTCATTCTTCACCTATGTTAAAAAAAAAAAAAAACCCTAACACCACGTTGATTTCTTTTTTTCTAAAAAAAACTGACCATCCCTTATACCCTAAAATCTCAATTTCATTGTCTCTAACATCTTGAGTATTTCTCAAAATGCATTGAAGATGATCTATTTCTCGATCAACATCTTTGATTCTCTCTATGTTAATCGTCGCCTAATGGTTGGGCATCCGGAATTTTGTCTTATTACCGCCTCGTGTAGTACAACGTATCTAACCTAGTTAAACTAATAAATGGATAAAAATGTGACACTTTTATAGTGTTTTCTAACTTAAAATGGATCCAAATGGGTAAGCAACACTAATGGCCATCATTTGGCACAGTCACCATCACCATTGGCACCACTTCCTCCGCCACCACCACTATCACCACCGTCTATGCAACCATCATTATTGCTACACTACCACTTATACCATCGACACCATGATCATAGTTAACACTATTGTCCTAACCGTCACTGCCTTCATTGTCGACACCACCGCCTCCACTGCCATTATTACCTTCCACCACTAGTCACCATTATAATAAATATAGTAAATGAAAATGTTTTGGTATTTTTGTTTCCTAAATAACTCATTTAATGTAAACCTCATTTTAGTGTGAATATGTTTTCACATGAACCAATGGATATTTTCTTATAATATGATTTATTCAACCAAAGTATCACAAGAACGGCAGTTTCCCGGCTTATCATCAAGCTCGGAATTTGGTGTCTCTTTTAAGATTTATTTTTCATTAACCAAGGCCTCACAAGAATGGTAGTTCATCGACTTATTATCAAGCTCGGCACTTGGTGTTTCTTTTAAAGGTGTTATAACATTCCTTGTTAAGTGATAATTACAACATAACATTTACTTTTTATAAACCAATAACTTGTTTAACTAATATTATTAAATTTCAGTTAAGACTCATTATAAACCAAGAAGATACCATGAAAGTTTTGGCCAATAATATGCAAAATGTGGTGGTGGCCGCCGTGAAATTGAATATGGTGGTGGCGGTGGCTAGGGAGGGTGAAACAGATTAGCGTATAAGAGAGAAAGAGAGAGAGTTTTGTCACTTTGTGTATTTTGTTTGTTAGTTTTAATTATAAAATAAATTATATATAAAATTACAAAAATACCCTCAAGTGCAATGCACATGACCAGATTTAACGAAAAAATTAAACCGGGTTAGTATCAAAGGACGTAACATGAAAGAGATTTGAAACATGAAATATGAACCCTGCCATTTCTTTTGCTAAAGGATTTCTATTAAAAAACGTTCAAACATAAAGGACGTATTTTGCTATTTTGTCGAGTGAAAATGTTTTGATATTTTTCTTTCCAAAACAACTCATTATTATATATAATAATTAAGAAGTTTGGCGACGTAAACGTTGTCTCACATTGTTTGTTGGCCTTTTTATTTGATTTTTCATTTTAAATTCATGTCGGTTTGCTACCGTAAAATACGGGATTTGAGTTAGCTCGCGATCGCAACCTAAGGTTCTTTTATCGCGAGTTTTTTTTGTCCATCAATTCTAGACGAATTCGCGTCAGGTCACGACCACAACGCGCATATATTTTTGGTTTTCGCCACGATCTTTTTTATGATTTTCATTTGTTGTATTTTGAGTGTTGACGAATTAACTTATTACTTTAAGTTCGGTGTCGTAACCTGATACCAACCGAACTCATGTGTTCACCACCAACCCATGATTCTCTGCGTACGATTTAGTGCTGACAACTTCGATTCCGACTAAATTCGCGTTAGTCCACAAACGCAACGTGTAGGTTTTTTATCACTTTTTTTTGGTCCCTCGATTCCAGACTCAACGAATTCGTATTAGTTCGCAACTACAACGCTCGTGTTTTTTTGTTTGCCACGTTTTTAATATATTTTAAATATATTAATTGTTGTATTTGGACGTGGACGTATTTATGGTTTGCTTTATTTTTGGCTTCGTAACTAGATACCAACCAAAGTGTTATCGGTTCGTAACCGCAACGCATGTTTTGTTTTGTTATGTTAAGTTTGTTGGCCTTTTTATATGATTTTTTATTTTAAATTCATGTCGGTTCGCTACCGTAAAATACGAGATTTTGCCAAATTTGCATCATCTCGCGATCGCAACCTAAGGTTCTTTTCCCGCGAGTTTTTTTTGTCCATCAATTCTGGACGAAGTCGCGTCAGGTCACGGCCACAACACGCATATATTTTTGGTTTTCGCCACGATCTTTTTTATGTAAATATTTTCATTTGTTGTATTTTGAGTATTGACGAATTAACTTATTGCTTTAATTTCGGTGTTGTAACCTGATACCAACCGAACTCGTGTGTTCACCATCACAACACATGGTTCTCTGCGTACGATTTAGTGCTGACAACTTCGATTGCGACTGAATTCGTGTTAGTCCGCAAACACAACGTGCAGGTTTTTTAATCACTTTTTTTTGTCCCTCGATTCCTGAATCAACGAATTCGTATTAGTTCGCAACTACAACGCTCGTGTTTTTTTGTTTGCCACATTTTTAATATATTTTAAATATGTTAATTGTTATATTTGGATGTGGACGTATTTATAGTCTGCTTTATTTTTGGCTTCGTAACTAGATACCAACCAAAGTGTTATCGGTTCGTAACCGCAACGCATGTTTTGTTTTGTGATGTTAATTTGTTGAATGTTTGCATTAACAAAGTTAAATTTTTTTATTTTTTTCCGGGTGGAGGGGGGGGTGGGGTTTATTACTGGTTTCGTAACCTGACACCGATCAAATTCACCGCGACTCGGAGACGCATTACACGATTTGATAAGTTGTACGGGTATGACTGTCAATACATCAACCCGGCGCAACGCGCTGGGAATCTTCCTAGTTTCAAACAAATCTCATTTTAGCATGAAAATGTTTTCACATTAACCAATAGTATATTTTCTTAATAACAATATGTTTCAACGCAAACTTACTGTTGATTTAGGTTTGACCTAAATCTAGTTTAATCGAACATGTTTTGACTTACACCCAAACGCATCAAGCCAATGCATTTAACATTACCAACGAAAAATCCCATGCCTCATCACTAGGTTGTGCGTTTGTGATTTCTGCAATTAATATTGCAACCATGTTTTCAAACGAACCTCTTTTGAGTTTTGTTCAAAATGTTAACATTGTTATAATCATTATATATATAAATTACACAACAATATTAAAAAGTACAACAATACACGAAACATTAATGTTGAGTTATGGTGTAAAAGACATTATGATTTTTTACGCAATTTCTCATAGGTCCGTAAGAACATGACTCATTTTTTGACGTGCTTTACACATTGCCTTTAATGGCTCGTCTTTGGGCATGGTAAGACCTTTCCTTTCCGACAACCCCACCATTTCTTCACCGACTCTTTCCCATTCAAAGCATTGAATCAATGATGCCAAAGCTAACCAAATTACTCGGTTCGCCATGCCGGCCCCAAGACACTTCCAAATGGTACGAACCGATACCCCTCATTAGCCCGATACCCCTCATTAGCCACTTTCTCAAACCTCTCTGGCTTGAAACTTAGCGGGTCGTCCCAAACACTTGGGTCCCTATGGATAGCCCATGCATTCACCAACACTAAGGTGCCACGAGCCACATCGAACCCTTCAATGATGCAGTCTTGTGAAGGCTCATGTGGCACCAACAATGGTACAGATGGGAATAGTATTAAGGTTTCGTTGACAATGCATTGGATGTATGGCAGACTTGGAATATCGGTCTCTTGCACTAAACGTTCATTTCCAACATATTCATCGATATGTGATCTAGCTTTCTCCAAAACGTTGGGATGATTTAGAAGAAGCGACATGGCCCACTCTATTTTCACCGATGATGTGTCAGTCCCTGCAAGTAGCAATGTCTATACACAAACGTTAGGCCACTAGTGTTTTAAAGAATCACATAAATAGTAATACGAGAGATAATATACAACGCCACCGACTATATAAACTTATGACTGTTAAATGAATGGATATAACAAATTCAGAGGTGATTATGAAATATTCATTTTGGTAATCTAAATTTGATTAATTGGATATCAAATTTATGCACAAAAGTCATTTTGGCAGTCTAAATTTGATTATTTCACTTTTTAAGTTGAATTGTTACTTTCGACAAACTTGAGACAGAACACTTTAGCAACATATTTACAATACATGTTACAAATTTGTCGCAAAATTCTATATATTCTTGTTTCTCAATCTTTTATTTTATTTTATTTTAAAAAATATTTGTCAAAATGTTATAACAAAGTAAAGTAAATTTTCTTTTGATGTTTAGTTACAAATACTGATTAAATCATCCGTGTAATATTCCAGTTCTGTTTCTTGCAAAGAAAGCATCGCGTCGATAAAGGTGTTCCGCCTTTTTTTTTCCTGTAGCCGCCCCAATACGTTTGCGCTTACACTTTTCTATCAAGTTCTGTGTAAAGCTATCAGATTTCTTATGTAAATCCAAAAGCCTCTTCTCGGAACCCTGAAAGTCAATCCATCGTAAGCATGGAATGGTGTTAGCAGGGTTTGATGCCCCGCTGACTTCAAATATCTTTCTAATTACATCCTTAAAGACCTTGGCCTCCGTAAAATCCTCAACCTCAGTCCCATAAACCCGTTTGTCAGCAATGATATTCATGATTATGTTAAAAGTAAACCCTTGGATTCTTGACCTCATCTCCACCGTTGAAAAACCTTGAAACGAATCCTTTAAAAGATCTTTGATTAACAAGCTAACTTCATCTTGTCGGACACCCATGTAGTGTTTTAGTCGGGTTTTTGAAAAAATTTCAAGCGTCATAATGCGACGTATGTCTCTCCATAATGGACCATAGGGTGCGGAACCAAGTGCGGTGCGGTTATAGTTAAGATACTTGCCACTTAAAAGGTTTGGTCTGTTGGCTAAAATGATGTCATTTCTAGTGAAGCATTCTTCAACCGCTGATGGTGAGGATATGACTAGGACTGGGCGTGAGCCGAACCGAAGAGCCATAACAGGACCATACTTGGACGCTAGGTGTTGTAAGACTCAATGAACAGGTCCATTGATTAGATGAAGATGACCAATTATTGGGAGAGATGGTGGACTTGGTGGAAGATTTCTACCCTTGTTGTGTGTGATAAATTTAAAGAGAACAGTCAAAGTGAATAAGGATAGAACATAAATAAAGAAAAGATAAGTTTCATCCATGTTTTGAGTGTGTGATCAAGTGTTCTTTCAATGTATATGATTCATATATATATATGGATTTCACAACTTTCCACACAGATTATTGCATGGTGGAAGTCACGGGTTTGATGCATGCAGAATCTATTCAGAAATGAGGTGTGTCATGGCCGGGCATCAATTCAGCTTTATTCACGGGCCTGTTTTGTCAATAACAAGAAGGTGGCACAGTATAGCCACTTGAGTTAACTGCGTAAATCAAAGACATCACATACTTGGCAAATGGCAGCTGTGGTTAATTTGGTGATGAGTATTTCGGAAGTCCGGCTTGATGCCATGTATATAATCATATATCTATCTGTCTATATAAATGCGTACAAAAAAAATGTTATGTCACTCTTTAGTTGCTTCACACCATTCTCAAGCCACAAGATTGTTTAATTTGTGATTTGAGTATTTTTATGCCTCTAAACTGAATTTGCGGGTATGGGTCTCATCAAACCCGGATAGTCCTTAAGTGGGTCATAGTATCTCATTTTGTAGGGCTAATATTCTATATAATTGTTAGGATTGTGTATATGTCGTTCTGTTTTGCTTTTAATCGGTGTATTACGTACTTAGAACATTTATTTTGTAAAAACATGAAGAAATTGGGACCCCATAAAAGGGTCACTTTACCCATTTCTCCAAAACACTTAATGCACAACTCTTGGAAATAAAAGATCATCTCTCCGCACTTCACCTTTTTCTCTCTTTTATTAATATAAACTAAGATTCGAGATCCGAGTGTTGTTGGTGATTTCTGTTAACCAACAACACGAATTGATCCGAGTAAAGTTGTGAGATCCATCTAGAGGACCTACAATTGGTATCAAAGCTTTCGGCTCGACTTTTTGTGGTTTTCGGATCAAATTTTTCCGATTTTAATCTTAGTTTTTGTTGGATTTGAGTTTGTTTTTCGTGTTATCAACTTCTTTTGGAGTACTTTACATCTTAGAAATACACGAAAATCATCAATCTATGTTTTTGGTGTTTTGAGTTTTTATGTCTGGGTTCAGATTCGGTTGAAAAACTCATATCTAGCCTGATTTAGTGGTTTTTAGACTAAAGTCTTTTTGACTTTATCGTGAGTTTAGGTGCTATCTTTCTAAAAAAATTAAATTTTTGACTCAAATTCAATCTAATTGAGTCTTAGGTTTAAAAAAATATTAGACTCAAATTAATCTAATCGAGTCTTAGGTTATATTAATATATATATATATATATTAGTATATATATATATATATATATATATCAAAATTAGACTAAAATTATTCTAATTAGAATTTTCTAAGTAAGAAAAATCTTTTTTTACAATCCTGGGCTTGAAGGAAATCTGGATATGGGGGAAAGCAGAAAGGAAATGCTAAAAGGAGAATTCGACATGTTTAAATATATTCAAGGAGAATCGGTTGTCTCTCTCATCAACAGATTTGAGTCGCTCGTCACTAAAATAAAAGTACATGTATTATCAATGATTTGTCTAAGATCAACATGAAGCTGTTGAATTCACTGCTGTACATATGGAATAGCAGTCTGATAACCATTAAGATGCTATTTGTTTTTTAAGACAAAAACTGTCTGCAATTTTATTTCATCTGATTTCATTTCTGCAACTGAAGATGTGGTCAGAAGGTCTGCAATCTGAAAATATAATACTGTTTGTTTTATAAACTGGATATCGTTTGCATAAGCTGAAAATTAGTTACCTATAAATTGGATATCGTTTGTATAAGCTGAACGGTGGTCGTGGACGGTGGGTTCGTGGTGATGGACGGTTGTGGTGGGGTTGGACGACGGTGGTGGTCGAGTGGTGGTGGTGGTGGTGGCGGATGGTGGTAACGGATGATGGTTGTGGCCGACGGTGGGTGGTGGACGGTGGGTGGCGGACGGGGTGGTGGTGGTGGCGGACGGTGGTGGTGGTGGGTGGTGGTGGTGGACGGTGGTTGTGGCGAACGATGAGGTGATGGTGGTGATGGATGGTGGTGGTGGTGGGTGGTGGACCGTGGTGGTGGCGGACAGTGGGTGGTGGTGGTGGCAGACATTGGTGGTGGTGGGTGGTGGACGGTGGTGGTGGTGAATGGTGGTGGTGGGTGGTGGCGACGGATGGTGGGTGGTGGTGGTGGACAACGGTGGTGGGTGGTGGACCGTGGTGGTGGTGGGTAGTGGATGGTGGTGGTGAATGGTGGTGACGGCGGACGGTGGGTGGTTGTGCTGGCTCACGGTGGGCGGTGGTAGTGTTGGACATTGGGTGTTGGTAGGATGTTAAGAAGTGTGAATAAGTTGAACAATAGCTTATTTTTTAAGACCATAAAAGCAGTTTTCAGATCTTTTTTCCTTAAAAAAAAACAAACAGTCTTCAGAAGCTTATGTCTGCGCGCCTGCAAACGTAAGCCCCTTGCATACCTTTTAAGCAAAAACAAACAGAACCTAAAAGAACAAAAAATCTGAATACCATCACTCTCACTGAGTTGATTTCTTCCATCAAGTCTTTTGAATTAATGGATGACACGTTGCGAATGAACAATCAGTCTAAAGTAAGTAAAGCCGGGACAAGTGTTGTAGGTGGAAGCAGTCAAGCAAGTCCTATCCCTCCCGAGGTACACACACACTTGTGCTCTCAAGCATGAATGGATAAAGTAGAGCGTTATAGAACTCATAATGTCTCATTGATCAATGAAAATTTAGGCATTAAAAGTCAGAATAATGAGTACAAAAAGGCTGAAAAATACTTACTACTAAAATTAAAACTCATCACGACGACATGGCAAACCTACATCTGAATTGTTTCAGTCTAATAAGCTAGTTGAATTTCATGAAAATCGAATAGTCGAGTTAAACGCTAAAATTGAAGAACAAGAATTAGACCTTGCCCAAAGAAAAATAACAGTGGATAACTTTGAAATGGCGTCTGATAAACTGAATGGGATCATTGATGCACAGATGGAGGTGAAACAAAAGATGGGATTAGGCTATGATTATACTGCAGTTCCTCCACTGTTCAATGACAACTACACTAGCCTACTCCATTTCAATTTCAATATTCCTCCTGAGGACGGAATGGTCTATGGAATTAGGCATGTACCAAAACCAAAAACATTCGTTCCTGAGGTTTCCAAAACTGTTGATCCAATCCTGATGCCAGTTAATTCTAGTAGTGATTCACCTGGTTCAGCAGGTTGTGTAAAAAAAGTGGATCGGTGGAAACAAACATGAGTTGTGATTGTGAAACCGTTTATGATGAAACTTTTGTTGAAAATATGTCAATGAAAGTAGGCCTGTTGAGGTGAAAATATCAAGTTGTTCATCATCAAGTTGTGAGCCTGATGATAATTCAAGTACAAGCAAAGTTTTAGAAAATGAAAAGACAAGTACTTTGTGTAAATATGCTCCACCAAGTAAACGATCATTTTCTCAGACAACCAAACAATTAAGAAATCTTCAGTCATACAACTTCTGTAATAATAACTACTATGGCCATTATCAACAAAATTTTGTTGATCCATATTACACCAATGTTTTTGATGATCCGGGTCACTAATCAAATGTTATAATCATGTTCCTTTCGAAGGATCACCTTTCCCACCGCACCAACCACATTATAGTTCTGATGAGTTTTATGACGCTTCTAGGAAAAAAATGTTGTTTTGTGTGTGGTCACTCTTCTCACCTTGCAAGACATTGCAAGCACTGGTTCAAGCAACAAATCGACATTTAAAGGCGACTTAGTCAGTCCTTAAAAGGAGCTTTTAGTAGCCCAGATTCAAGAATAGATCAAGCTGATAATGAACCTAGTGAAATGGATGTGAGATCCCAAGTAAATAGAGTAAAACACAAAAAGAAACCTTTTTGAAAAACCAAGAAGAATAAAATCAAAAAGTATCTTTAGCTTGTAAGGTCTGAGTATTCATCAAAAACAGTTTTAAAATCAAGAAAAGAAAAGTCCAAAATTATCAAAACCAAGGAACAAGTTTTTACTTGGATTTCTAAGGACTATTCTTCATCAAGTGAGGCTGCACTAAGAAATAAAATGTTTTCAGAAAATAAAATCAAGTTTGGTCAGTTTACGGTCGACCTTCCTGAGACAGAAATGTCCCGGGAGCCCATGTCTATTTAAACTCTTAGTGAATGTAGGGCCAATCAAGTAGGACTATCAATAGTATTTGATACTTAGATAGTGGTTGCACCCGGAATATGATGGGAGACGAACCCTTGCTATTTGATGCTAAACCATTCGATGATGGGTTCGAGTCTTTCATAAGTGACATGGGAGGAAAAACTTCAAGGAAGGGAAGTGTTTCATACGATACTTTGTGCTTCAACAACAACAGCCTTGTTCAAATTGCTCAACCATAACTTATCGAGCGTATCTCAAACTAGCCTCGTCCAACTACTTCTCTCAAGTGATGGATCCAGCGTCAGCTATTGGGTCTCGGTTTGAATCTCTTCAACTTTGTTATACAATGTGATCATGCATGCTTAAGATAGTCTATCTGACAACAACTTTGCTGACCTTTTCACTAAAGCCATCGATGATGCCCGATTTGAATTTCTGGTCGAATCGTTCGGCATGATCAATTTGATTAAAACAACTATCTATCTTTTTGTATGTAAAATTGTAAAAAATTTTCAATTTGTCACAATTTTAGAGTGAAAAAATGAGTTAAGTATAACTCACTAAAAAGATTTTCAGTTCGTTTTAAGAAAAACAAAATTGAGTCACTTGACTTATCAAAAAGATTTCATTTTCCTTTAAGAAAATCAAAAAGTTGTTTCAAAAGATATTTTCCTATTTAAAGGGAGCTCCTGTTTAGAGGGAGTCGGATAATTTAAAATATTATAAAATTTGAGAAATTGATCCGACCCTTGGAAAATGATAATAAATTATCTTTTAACGATCCTAGCACATGAAAATAGTATATCAAAAGCCAACAAGCTCAATGTTTGATGTGTAGATAGGCTTAACAAATAAGTACGTGTTAGAGTGATACAAACTTAAACTCTCGCCTATGCTAGTGGTTACACATTCATGAAGCGATTTCCGACTTAAATAAAAGTCATGCCAATGAAGGCAGAAATGTAAATAACATATCATACCCAAGCTTCTCTTTACCTGATCACAGTTGTCTTATGCTATCGTGTGTCTATTTTATTTTGTGTTAAGAAAATTATTAGAAAAAAGACAAGAAAATAGTTAGAAAAGAAAAGAAAAAGAAATATGAAATGATGTCTATCTTAGAATTTTTAACTTCTAATTTATTTCTTTTTTTATTTTGATTCAAGCTTTGGGCTTTCTATTTTTGTAGTCATACAAGATCTGATTGTTAAGGTTCTGAATCTTCTACTTTGTTTTATTTTCTTTCTTTTGTTCAAGCCTTAGACTTTCTTTGTTTGTAGTCATACAAGACCTGATTGTTAAGGCCCTGAACTTTTTCTTTATTTTTATCTTTGTAGAAAGAGTCAATTGTCCAAAGTAAAGTGTTAATAAGCGTACGTGATCAGATAAGAAAGGTTAAGTCAAGTTGTGGTGACATACGAAAGCAAACTAATCCTGATGTATGGAGTCTGTAATTTGTCAGATTAAATGGAGACCACACAAGTATTGTACATAATTCATAACTTAACATATCACATTGGCATCTAAATACTTGTTAAGTTTAAGTTGACAAAATATATCTACAGTTAACTTTGGGTTCTTGGCATAATAATATTGAAATAGAAGTGTGATTTAGGACGTTATCGATCAATGTGATTCCATGTTGTGATCTTTCTCGCAAAAACATTAAAATTGTTAGAAAATTTTGTAAATATTATTGATAAATAATATTAATTTCATCTATACTCCTATCTTATTTTTGTTTCATTTTATGTTTCAAATTCAAAATATTATGTATATGTTTTCGTAATTTTAAGAAAATATGAAAATGCCAAAAAGATTTTAAGTTTTTATTGTGTTCGTGCATGCTTTATTGAACATTGTTTTATTCAAAATCATGTGTTTTGTTGTCAAGGTCGTTCATGCAAAGTTCGTTGAAAAATTGGGACTTAAACAAATCACTTACAAGTTGAATGACTGAAATTGGTATTTCATGAAAAGTCAAAATAAAATAAAATTTCAGAGTTATTCTACAGACACTTCAAACCAAGGGCGTGCTTTGAAAAAGAAAATTCTTGTTTGACCCTCGAGAGAGTATATGAAGGAATCTTATTTGCTCAAAGTTTTGTGCAGTTGTACATGGACAGGTAGATCAAGATCAAGTCTGCTGGGCTATAGAGACTGAAGTTGCAGATGCTTAATCGCTTAAAAGAAGACAAGGACGTGAAAGGTTGTGGTTGAACCTAAAAGTGAACTGATTGTATTTGAAGACAAGGAAAGAAACCAGTCGGCTCAAGAAAGTTAACAAAAGAAATTAGATGTCGAGCCTCCCGCGTTTGATGTTTCTAAAATTTGATGGTGCTGATCCGTCCCAGAATATAAGATTGAAATTCAAGTCTATAAGACCGAAAAATAAAGAATTGTCCAATATCCAATCTAGTTCAAGACCCTAGATCAAGACAAGTACTAAGTTTCAAGAAATAAAGACGGAGCAAAGAACTTGACGAAGGTTCCTCGACATACTTAATCCTAGAGGGAGATTGTAGGGCTAATATTCTATATTACTATTAGAACTGTGTATGTCTTTCAGTTTGCTTTTAGTCGGTTTATTATGTACTCCGTACATTTATTTTGTACGTAAAATGTAAACCTTGGAGAAATAGGACCCTATAAAAGGGTCACTTTACCCATTTCTCCACACAAGACAATAAGACATAACTCTTGAAAATAAAGTATCTCTCTACCAACCTTCTCTCTTTCTCTCTTTTATATTTACAAACTAATATTCGAGTATTTGTTGGTGATTTCCGCTAACTAACAGCACAGATTGATCCGAGTTAAGTTGTGAGATCCATCTAGAGGACCTACACATTTATTTGTAAAATTCTTTCATAATCAAACAATAATATTCTCTGGTCATGGGTCTCACCAAACCCAGATAGCCCTTAAGCGGGTTATAACTTCACCTTTCCCAACGGGAGAGGATGGAAAAATTTAACTGATAGGGCGAGAAGGCATTGGTGAGGCAACCGATTATTTATTTGTGAAATAACCCTTTAATCATCAAACAATATTATGGGTCTTACCAAACCCGAATAACCCCTTAAATGAGTTTTAACATTTTATTTATTTGTGAAACTCTCTTATCATCAAACCCTAATTTAACTTCTCTCCTCTACATATTTATCTGTCACCAGCCTGTCCTTTTCATCACCGGTTAGCTTCCGATTACTACCCATCATCGTCAACCTCTCCTCTTATGCATCAACCACCACCGTCACCTAGATCAACCGTCTATTTTTCACACGACAAATATTTATGTTCATATATGTTCATTTTAAAAAAATCAACATGTTCGTTTTTGTTGATGTTCTTTAAAAATCTTAAAGACTAGCATATCTCTATTGAAAGAGGCCAAACGATAAAAAAATACAATAGCCGTATTAAATCAAAACAAAAGAACATTAAGAAAAAAAACAAATCATTACAAAATATAAATTAGCAGAAGTATTAAAGTAAAAATTTAAATAAAACCCCGTTAGACCTTGTCACAGGGGAGTCAAACTAGTACTTTATAATTATAGAGAAAGTATAGAATGAAAACCTATTTGAGTTGTGAAAACCCTATGTAACATCGTTTTTTTTTTTGCACACGTAATATATGTTGTAACATTTAATATAAAACATCGAAACATAAAAAAAATTGTTTTGCTATTTTTTAACATTTTTTTTAATTTTTTTATATGTTTTCAGGAGAGAGAAAAAGTTATATTTATGTTTACATTTTTTATTAACTTTAATTGTGGACCACATGATTCAAACTTTAATTAAAAACATGTGGTTGAGAATGGGTTTCTAGAGTTTTCACAACTTAAGTGAGTTTTTATTTTAACCTAACCCCTATAATTATATATGTATGTTAAAAATATTTATTTATATAGTAACCAAAGCATTCCAATTTTATGAGTAATTTCACATTAATTTAATTATATTTGTTATATTTATCACTGAAGAGACAAACATATACACCACACGAAGTTTTGTTATTGCTAGAGCTTTTTACAAAACGCATTATCAACATAAATTACTTTCTAAACGTGGAAATATTGTTGGATATCAAGAACATAAATTACAGATCAATTCATCATCTTTCAACTTCATTTGCAGAGCACATACATAGCAGTATATTAAGAATACAAAATACATAGTTGTATATAGTTATATATATTTATAAAATCATAAATAACTAGAAGGATAATATTTGATATTTTTAAGAGATCATAAGTTCTCATAGTGCCTTAAATAGATGGCTCATTCTTTGTCTTGCCTTACACATTGCCTCAAGTGGTTCTGCTTTGGGCATGGTTAAACCTTTCCCTTCCGACAAACCCACCAAATCTTTACCAACCCTTTCCCATTCAAAGCATTGGATCAAAGATGCCAAAGCTAACCCCATAACCCGGTTTGCTAGACCTGATCCGGGACATTGTCGACGACCCATTCCAAACGGTATAAAGCTAAACCCTTCATTTTCTAGTTTCTCAAACCTTTCTGGCTTGAAACTTAACGGGTCGTCCCAAACCATTGGGTCCCTATGGATGGCCCATGCATTCACTAGCACCATTGTGCCACGAGCCACATCAAACCCTCCAATGGTGCAGTCTTGTGATGGCTCGTGTGGCACTAACAATGGCCCTGCTGGGAATAATCTTAGCGTTTCATTGACGATGCATTGGATGTATGGTAGATTGGTAAGATCGGTTTCTTGCACCAAACGTTCATGTCCAACATAACTATCAAGTTCTGTTTTAGCTCTCTCTAATGCATCAAGATGATTCAGTAGAAGCGCCATAGCCCACTCTATTGTCAGTGATGACGTGTCGGTTCCTGCTTGTAACAATGTCTACGCAGCCATAAAGTTACTTAGAAACAAATGCATGGTTTATAGGGACTATACAAAAATTATACAAAAATTATGCAAAAATCTTAGACATACTCTATCAGCCTCAATGTGATATACTCTTTCCGTAACATTAAAAGTGTCCATTTCCATTTTTATTTGTCTCATTACAAGTGTTCAATTTCAAAATTTATTAACCAATTTTCAAATTTACCCTTAAATATACACAACTAACATTAATAAACAACATTGATGGACCAAATTTTCAAAGGCATTATTGTCATTTGGTAAGAAAAAAAATAATCATTCAATCTATCTTAAACTTTGTGTTTTTCAAACCATGACACTTAAAAGAGAGACGAGGAGTATATATTCTTTTATTTGAAGTAAATAGGTTTTTTAAATTTTAATTTATGATTTCCTAATTAACAAGTTATGCAAACTTAGGACATCTTTGTCATACTGAAAATGTTAAAAGTAAGGTCGTATTTCATGCACTTGACTTCTAGCATACAAGTTAAAAATGAGAAATCATGAAACCTTAAAACTCAATATTTAATTCAAAATAGACATTTGATAACTTTTGCCCACAAAACAATTGATAACACGTAAGCATAACCCAATTGAAAGACGCCTCACGGATGTGGATGTGGATGTGAATGTAGACGTGGACGTACTTATATAACGTAAATTACTGGTTTAGGCCATAAAAAAAGACATTTGTGTGATTTTGGTGTTAAATAGGGGTGCAAACGACCAGCTTAGCTCGAGCTCGAATTATTTAATTTATGTAGCGCTCGAGCTATGTTTGTTTTATATATATTTATTAATTAATTTTATATATATGCAAGTATTTCTGTCAATTTTAAAAGTATAGTCAATTATTTAAAGTCAATTTCACACACTACTTGTAGCATATAAGTTATAAGAGTGAGGGGTAGGGTGGGGGTGTGTGGACCAAATATCATTTGATAATGTAAATCTTTATTATAAACTATTTTATAATTTTTTTTTATTCATCGAGCTTTTAACCTAGTGTATACATATATTGCAAAAGGTAGGTTGCCGGCCTTAGCATTTGCGTAGGTTTGGGTTTCACAATTGACATGCATGTCTTTTGGCTTTAATTAACAATTTATATTTGGGTGGTTTTGTTTTAAAATTAAAATCAAGATAAAGCCGGGCAATCAATCAAGCAAAGACACATATATCAACCGGAAATCTAAAATGAAATGGCACGGTCATCTTGTTTAACCAATAAGTTTTGAACACTAATGATTATTTACATAAACACTTAGCAAAAATTGACTTTAATTCATTTTCATTTGCTAAAAGCCCAAGTTTTATATTATGTTGTTGATGGTACTTTTTAAGGCTTGGAATAAAAGGAGGATATTGCGGGCATACATACCAGTATATTGCCTTTGATTATATCATCAGTGTAGTATTCTGGTTCAGATTCTTGTAAAGAAAGCATAGCGTCAATAAATGTCGCATCTTTTCCTTTCATTGACGAAGAACCACACCGTTTAGTCCTAATTTCATCTATTAGATTTTGCGAAAATCCATCGCTTTTCTTTTGTAGTTTCAACAGCCTCTTCTCGTAACCTTGAAAATCGATCCATCTTAGAAATGGAATGAAATCTCCGGGATTTGATGCACCACTAACTTCAAAAGCTTCCCTTATTATATCCCTAAACAGACTAACCTCCTCAAAATCCTCCATTTCATTCCCATAGAACCGTTTATCAGCAATCATTTTCATGACTATGTTAAATGATAACCCTTGAATTCTAGACCTCATTTCAACTTTTGTAAAATCTTGAGAAGAGTCTAGATAAAGATTCTTGATTAATGATCTAACTTCATCTTCTCGGACACTAGAATAAGATTTGAGTCGAGCCGCTGAAAAAAGTTCAAGTGTCATGATGCGGCGAAGATCTCTCCATAGTTGACCGTATGGCGCGGCACCAACTGTGGAATGGTCATAGTCAAGATACTTGCCGCTTAGAAGAAGCGGCCTATTAGCTAAAATAATGTCGTTTTTAGTGAAGCATTCTTCGGCTGCTGATGGTGAGGTTATCACAAGCACCGGGCGTGAGCCAAACCTTAGAGCCATAACAGGACCGTACTTGGAAGAAAGGGTTTGTAACGCTCTATGAGCATGTCCATTGATTAGATGAAGATGACCAATAATGGGGATAGAAGGTGGACTTGGTGGGAGATTTCTCCTTTTTTGGTGTGTTAGCAAATGGACAAGATAGATGAGAGGAACTAAACACAAAAAATAAATGAAGAAAATATGAGCTTGATCCATGATCTTGGTGTGTCGAGATGATGCTCTTTAAATGTATATGGTAACATACATACGAGGTATGTATATATAGTTCAAAATTTTAATATATAAAAAGTGAGTTAATATTGTTTAAATGTGAAATTGTTTGCAGATCACGGCATGCAAGTGGGGCTACAGTTCACTTCAATCACGATGTTGAATATTCAACTTCGGAATAATTAGGCTTCGCACCGAATGGATTCAAATACAAGAGGTGTGATGTCATTGATTACGCTACTCAATTATTTTTCTCTACTGATTTCAAAACGGGTTGTTGGTATGCTAATAGGGTACGAAGGATTATAGGGGTGTTCAAAGTTGGATATCCGAAAATCTAAAAAAAAATAATAATACTAATTTCTTAAACATTACAATCTGCAACAGATCTGAATAGTGTGTCAAGAGTCTTAACAACTAAAAGTAAATCTTTGAACAAATATAACCATAATCAAAATAGTGAAATCCCTTATCAAGTCAGAAGGAACGGAGATGGACGAAGTTGATGAGACGTGATACTGTGAGAGACGACGGTAGAGGGCTGTGGTATGCAGTCCGAATTTGAGGCTAAACGCGGCCACCGGCCACCGTTAGACGGCGGTGGAAGGCCGAAAGTGGTCGACGATCATGGAGAGTTGGAGGGAGAGCATAGGCGTGGAATGTGTTTAAGTAATTAGGATTTTATTTCTTTTATGTTGGTATACATATATATTAAAAAATATTAAATTTAATAGTTCGGATATCTTAACTATCCGAAAAATCCTAAAATTACTATCCGAATCCGAATTTTCAGGTATCTGGGATTCGGATAGTTCGGATTCAAATTTTCGGATAATTCGAATATGGATTCGGATTTATTTGAACACCCATACGTAAGGAAGGGTTCATTGAGAACCTTAGTTTTCTTGAAAACCAACTAAACTAATCTACACCATTGATTTGTTATATCAATGATCAATATAGACAATAGCATTTAAGTAAATAACTTGAACTTAAAGGTGATTAGTTTAGTAGGATAAGGGTAGTACTGGTAGAAAAAAATATAATTTTAATAAAACACTATTAAATCCCTAAATTTACTCCTCTCTCTCTCCTAAGTCCTAACTAAAGACAAAAATATTAAATAATCTCTCTTCAAAATCTTGTGAATGTCAATTGTTCAGAAACTAAAGCTTGTGTATGATTGATTATTATTTTATCAAAACATATTTGAAAAATATTATATTTATTTTATCAAAACTAACTAGTGCATATATACAACTCAAAAATGTAACTCAAGCTTCATATATGTTTTAAGTATCATACACTAGCTTTTAGCCCATGTGTCACGCGAATTATTTTTAGATTTTTTTTTTATTATTGTGAATATATAATGTTCTCATATAATGGGTTTAGATAATAAAATAAAATGTTACATTAATCAATAAATTATATATTATGTTTATAGTTGAAGTTGAGTTTCTTTGATTTTTTTATGTTTGTATGGGCATTGTTGTTATAATCTAATAATTATATAGTATGTAATACTTTTAATAGGTTTATTGTTTGTTGGTTTTTATTTTCATACGTGGTTTCATTTCATTTAATTTTCAAAAGTTTAGTTCTATAAGTTTAGTTTGCGGGTTTTTATTATTTTTGTATGGGTTACCTATAATTTATATTTTTAATTATATTAAGGATTTATATATTAATATATTTTTTTGATTATTATTATTACTTGGTGTTTTCGGTTATGTTCATATGTTAAAAAGAACTTTTTAAATATTTTTCTTCTTATTATCTAATTTAACTATCTAATCTAATCTAATTTAACTATACTAATAAAAGAAAATAATGAGGATGATGTGGCAAGCTCACATACATTTTTGAGCTAATCTCTCTTCTCATTCATCCCACATATCCACGGGTTATGAGGCAAAACCATTTTGACAAATGGGTTATAATTTCATTTCTAATTATATGATCTCATTTCATTCATTCTAGCTATCCTTAGGTCATGGGTCAAAATAATTTTGGAAAATGGGTTATAATTTCCTTTCTAATTCTCTAATTTCTCATCATTTATCCTTCCTATCCATAGGTCATGGTTCAAAATAATTTTGACAAATAGTTTATAATTTTCCTTTTAATTCCCTAATTTCTCATCTCATTTGTAATAACTATCCATGAGTAATGGGTCAAAATAATTTTGTCAGATGTTGTATATAAAGAGAATTTTTCGAATTTGTAAATTTGAGATTTTAGATTTCTTATTATTTGTAATATATTGTATTTTTCTTTTACCTTTAATTTTGTTCATTTCTTTCAAATAACAGACTTTATTTATTTTTATTATTTGACAAATCCCGTGTAATATACGGGTTCAAAAGCTAGTTAACGTATATATGCTTACTATTTTTTACATATATTCTAATTATGTATTTTAATTTTTATATCTTTAAAAATGTTGTGTTAACTTTTAAAATTATAAAAGTTATATGCCATAATGCAGTAATTAAAATGAGTTATATATTATTTCTTTGTGTGTTATTATTAATAGTTATTATATATTTAATTAATGTTTTTAACTTCTCACCGTGTTCCATTATGAGTTTTTGATATTTCTTTATTTCTGGATTGGATCTTTTGGTTTTCTTATCCTTCAAGTAGCACTTGTAAAAAAATTTATGTTAAACTAACATAAAGGACATTACTCAAACTCATTAGCCCTAGGGGTGTCCATCGTGTTGAATTGGTGAATTGACGGGTTGAAATGTGTAGTCCGAACCTGACCCATATTATTATTCATGTCAAAGATCTCAAATCTACATGCACATACATTAATACAGTTGACCCGAACACAAGTAGCCAAAAAAAAAATTAATTAAAAGAGTATTTCAAAAATCGGTTCTTCTTTATGTTGTTGCTGGAACAATTTTATTTTTCTGTTTTAGACACTTTTCATGACTTTTCATAAAACTTCATCAAACTGAAGTACTCATTTTTTACCACTCAATTTTAAAGATTAATTTTAACAAGTTCTTATAATAAGCAACAACAATTGCAAAATCCATATTCTTCATTTAACTTCTTGTCATTCTTTTCCTTTAAACATTAAACACTTGGGTATTAATCTTAATAAAGATTCTCTTGTTGAGATAGTTACAAATGTATGAAAACTGAAAACCAATCACAATTGTCTCTTGGGCTGCATATTAACAGTTGAACTGCATACTTGATGCATTTTGAATTTTGTGAGCATGACCTTAGAATGTATATATCAGGGATCATTAAGTCCCAATTTAGGTATTTATTCATTACTAATAAATATACTCACGTGTAAATATCCTACGAACAGATCCCTGTCATTGCTGCAACACACCAAATAGCAAGGCATCGTCATTGACTTCATTGCAGATACACTCTCAACACCCCCATTTGTTAATCCATTAACATCTTTATTAAATTCCTCTACTTTTGACTTCAATCCCTCCACTGTATGCAATTAAAGCATTTGAGAAATATCATGGGAATCAGGTGGATAACCTATAAAGCATTGACCAGGTTAAACAATTTCAATTATAACCTATTTGTAAAGATCATGCCACATACGAAACTGAAGATGTTGGGTGACAATCTCATCACATCGCTTCGGTTGTTCTTCATCCTCTCGAGAGGGTTGGGTTGAGGAAATAATGCTAATTACCTACCAACTTGATAGCAACAAATAAACCAACAATTCGATGGAAATAGATCGGAATTTTTAGGGGAGAATGAATAAAAATGAAAGGAGCGACGGTGCTTAATCCAAGTGAGATTTACGACCATGAATTTGAATGGAGAAGTGATTGCGGTGGACTGGTGTTTTGAAACCCTAGATAGAGAGAAAAGATTGTTCGATGTTTAGAAACCCGTAGATTTTAGAGGTGTTATGACCCGTCTATCACAAACGGGTCTAAACCGGGTTAAATCAATAAGAGTTCACCATTTAAAAATCAAGTAATCTGATGACTTTCATAAAAGGAGGAGCGACTACATCGCGACACATAGGATTTTATAGGTTTCTTTTACATATATTATAGGGGTTAGGTTATAATAGGAAATATACTTTTTATAGGAAGGATAATAAGTGATCTTGTCCATTGATTTTGAACATGAAGGGTTGAGATTAGTTTAGGGGGAAATCAAGTATGAACATAAGGGAAAGGGTATAAAATGAATAACACATTTGTTGACTTTCTCTCTCCACATGTAAGGAACATGTCAAATTCCCCCATCATTTTTAAACGTCCATAACTTTTTTATACGATGTTTTTATTGAAAAACAAATTCACCATAATAACGAGTGTCTTTTTATCTTTTATATGAGTACCATATTGTAATATAAAAATTAAAAAAAAAACTAGTGGCTTTTTACAAATTGTGTTTTACCGAATTGTGTTTTACAAAATTGTGTTATACAATAGTAATTTTCATTGTGTTTTTTTTTCATTGTGTTTTTTATTGTGTTTTTATCATTGTGTTTTTTTTTTATAGTGTTTTTTTCCATTGTGTTTTTCATAATGTTTTCCATTTTGTTTTTTCGGACTTTTCCGGCGAGGTACACTCTGTTTCTCTGGTCTCATTCGATCTCGTCATCAGGTTATATTTCTCCATTATCCCAAAACCCCTAAATATTCCCTCAATTCTTGATATACATGATCAATCGATTTAGTTTTTACTCGATATGCATGATCAGTTAATTTATTTTTTTTACACCAATTACATGATCTATTGTTTGTTAATCTAATTTTTTAATCAGTTGATTGTGTTTTGGTGTAGGATTTTGATTTCTATCTTGTGTCCATTGTCTGAGAATTATGGTAAGGTTGATTTTTGTCCGTTTATTAGGTTTTGTTAATTATCTAACTTTACAATGGTATTAGTTTCAATGCTAATTGATTAGGGTATTTGGAGACTTGTAGCAAATTAAATATCACTAATCTAACAACTTTTTGTTTAATTTTTTATATTTTATTTGCCAAGTTCTAATTTTATATATTTTATGCTCATATAAAGTTTCAGCATTAACAATTATGTATTTTTTATATCACAGTTCCAGCTTCCATTATGAAACCTTAGACGGCAGCATTGATTTGTGTTGGCTTGCGTTTGTTTTGTTTCGACGATGCAAGGTTAGGGTTTGTCTCAATTCTTATATTCGTTAGTTTAAATTTCAGTGTTCATCTACTTGATATGTTCATAATCTAGTTTAGTCTTTTAGTTTAGGCCGCTACAAATTTGTTTTTGTAGTATTTTTGCTTGATCGATACGATTTATTGGGCATCTGCAATTTTGATTTTTTATTTTTTTGGTAGTATTTTACATATTAAGCCAAGTTTATGAAATCAGGTACATGATGATCCACTCGATGATTCATCTTAATTGATTTAGGGTTTAGTTTATTTTATTCTTTGATTGTTCATGCCCAAATTATTGTTTAACATGTAATACATTAAATTTGGTTTATTGATTTTTATATTGGTGAATTATTATGCAGGTAAGAAATGTTTGTGGTTTTTTAAAAGTTGTAGTTATTTTGTCTGTTTTGTATCACTATCTTTTTTCATCTAAACTACCAGAACCATCTAGAGGAGTTTATGTCATTATGAACTCCATTAATCTGGGGATTTTGGGTGATGGTGCGTTTTTCCGACGTTATTATGAGCTTAGCACACCAACTAAGCTTTTAAATTATCAGTTTCAGAACTAATAATAGATCTTATATGATATGACTTTAAATTTGTTCATTGTTGTTAAAATATTGTTTTTATCAGCCGAGAAAGGTTGACAATATAAATCTTAAATTAAATATGTACTCATCCTAGCTAGAGGTTAATGTGTCAAAGATCTTATTTTTAGTTTTTATAAAAAATATATATGAAAACAATGAACACCGAATATTATATGTTTCTCTGTTTTTTGTTCACAGTTTGAAGGGCAACTGGTTGAGTTGCAATTGACATTAAGGCTGAGGGGTGTGGGGGGCGCGAGAGGGGGCGCGAGTGGGGGCTCCAGCCAATAATATTGTGACGTGTGGCAGAGAGAGAAACTTGATAAGATGGTTGTTGGTTGTGGTGCTCGCGCCCCGGGCCCTGGCGAGAGGGGGCGCGAGAGGGGGCGCGAGCGGTTTTTTTTTTATTTTTTTATAAATGTATTAAAAAAACGTATTATTAAAAAAACTCATAAATTATTTAAAAAAACACACATTAATTAAAAAAACACATTAATATCTAAAAAAAAATTAAAGTACTAAAAAAAACATTATTCTTATTCTTCGGCTTGGTCTTCTTCGATCAACCTCTTCCGGATATGTTCCTTTTGTTTTTCCATCAGCATTTGGTCGACCGGATTTAGGTTACTGAAGTCTCTTGTAAGGAAATCCAAATCTCTCATTCTTTTTTTTTCCTTTTTGTCATTAGAGACCACCTCCATGGTTTTGTTGAATTTATTGAGGGATTCAACAAGATCGGTGATGTTTACGGCTTCCCCCTCAGCCGGTTTTTTCCCCTGGCGTCCCTTCCCAATGGCCGCCTCCTCGGCGGTGAAGACGTCCCTTCCCAATGTGATATTGGGTTGATATTGGTTTATATAGAGAAAAAAAATTTTTTTTTTTAATAAACTTAAAGAGCCAACGGCTCTATTTCTAAAAGCCCCAACGGCTCTGCACGCATTCCCAAGCCACTTTACGCCCATTTTCAGCCGTGACTGGCCTTGCGCCTGCCTTGGTCTGCGTGCTCGCGCCCCTCTCGCGCCTCGGTGGTGTGGTGCTCGCGCCCCGGGGCGCGAGCGGATGGCCTCACGCGCCCTTTCTCGCGCTCCACACCCCTCAGCCTAATAAGCAACATGAGATTCTTTTAAAGAGGTTGCCCGCTGACCACCATGCTAAGATTATTTATTGCATTGATGAGCTGGGCCTTTTATTGCTTAAAAGGTTCCTATTTGTTTGTGCTACCTTCTCCACTCCTAAATCCTTTTAATCGATTGTATAAGTATTTTGACTTTTTGTTTGATACCAAATGTGTGAAATGGTACTAAATAAAGATAGAATATTTAATAAAATTGATGGTGTTGTTGCAGGTAGAAGAATAGAGATACCAAATGTGTGAAACGTTATCTGTTAGGAGACAAAAAAACGTCTTTGTTTGATCGGATCCAAGACCTTAAACACGAGCATTTCAGACCACAGGGTTTTAACTTACATACATGTATAACAAAGTGAATACTCTTAAGGATATGATGTCCTTGCATCGTCTCTTTCACTTGGCCACCAAACATCAGCTCATTGATGAACTCATCTTCTTTTTCTTAGACTTCATCTTCATACTCCTATCCAATCATACGCTAAAATACAAGCTTTACCTAAGGCATTGCACACCATCATTAGTTTAATATCACATGGATTGTATAAAAACCATAATGCTAAATAAAAATAAACAATTTATCAAATATTCAAGCTCAAACCAGGCCTGACGTAGTCATACGCCGGTTCACATAACATAATCAGAGTAGCACGCCCATGCCAACGTAATACTCGCATGTTCAATTTTGGCTTTTCGTACCTAATTTAAATCATCAATCTCACACCCCGAATATTTAAGTAAGTAATTAAATATACAAATTCCATCTTAATACTAATACGACTAATGCCCACTTCAATACCATAAATATTATTAACTCCTTAAAAAGAAACACGAACAAGTCGAAACCCTCTTTGATTCTCTTAGCTTACAGATTGTGTCACTCAGACATTCTTGACTTGAACATACCTCAAGAGAATATATTAAATGTGCTAAACACACATAATGATATAATTTCAAGTAGAACTGCGTAAGAGATACTTGTATAGGCCGATGGCCCATCAAGTCATAATATGCATCCTTTACTTTGTCTTTGGTAAAATACATATACAATCATGGCATATATATGTATGTGAATATTCTTTAACTACCGTAACAAATACTATTTTGCATTTCATTCTTATGACAAATTTCTCATCTAATAAAACATGAAAGCATTTGTATTACCAATTTACAACCATAGCAAACTTTTGCACGATAACAATGTTGGCATCCTTGACTAGTGTATTGTTCTATTCTACTTATTTTACTTCAAACTAGCCAAAGTAACATATCAAGTTTACAACCATATCTAATACACTAGAAACGGATGTTTAGATGGTTTCCCTATTTTAATATGACAACGAAAAATGATTCTATTTCAAAACAGCATTACGTAGCTGTACAAAACTAACATTTTACTCCATTTACTATAAGATTTTTGCTTCAAACCAAAAATCTGAGAAATTTAAACAAATAAAGCTTTCCGACGACGATATATTGCATGCCCTAAACCGAAATTAGGCTAATTTTATGTGATTTTCTGTAAACCTACGAAAATCTGGACAGATTCCGAAAATTCAGCATGAATCGTTACGATTGGTTACTATATTTCACCCCTCCCCCCTACATGGTTTTAACCCAATTAGAAACCATCATTAGCATGGACTTGGTAACCCAAACCATAGTCATTCAATCATGTAAAACTACACTTTTGTACTTGGATCGAATCCCATTCTAGTTACGAGGGACATAAGTCCAAACTAACAAGTGGAACAAAAGAAATATTTAATCATGTATAGTAGTTATGTCAAGAACAACTTACCTCATGGCCTGTTACATCATAAATTCCAACTCTTATGATCTATGTGTCGTCACGTTGTTCCCAGTCTCCCGGTCATCGATTTTAAAATCCTATGACACAATCGTTTACAAACATGCATATGGTCAACTAATTTTCTCTCAAAATATTATAAGCATTCAAGGGCCTCCAATTTTATTTGGGCTCAATTGAGTAATCACCATATCCAACAATCAAGATAAATATCACATAAATCAATATTTGAACTATTAGATCGGTTTATAGTTATAAACTTTTAACTTCACAACATCTCAAGTTTTGCCCAATTTCACCATATTTAGGTTAACTCGAATTCTTTAAGCCTTTAGCAAACACCTAGTGTGCATCAAACTTATCTAACACATTTTTTGCCATCCAAGTTAACAATAATCCATCAAATTTCTAACATGCAATATGATCTTTGATTCACTCATAATGTGTCATCATTATAAACATGATTAATAAGATTTCTAACTAAAAGCAAGCACCAAAAATCCTAAATTGCATATTTAGAACCGTGTACCATAAGCAACCCCTAACTATTGATTTATTCCATCACAACGTGAAGGATTACTTACCAAGAGGCATAAAACAAACAAGGATAATAGAATCGAGGCTTTAGCTTTTCAATCATGCGATTACCATGGTGAAATCGACCCTCCATCCTCTTCGATTGATGATTATGCATGTTGCCAAAACAAGGGGTCGTAGACCCCTTTCTCTGTCTTCTTTTTATTCAAATTTTGACCCAAGTTTCCACATAAACAATTTGTATATGTAACTTTTGGTTTAATCAGTTTCAATCCTCAATTTTCATGAATCAAAAATAAAGCCTTCGACCACTTGAGTTAGTGTAAGATCATAAATAATGAGATTAGCAAATATATTCTTTTAATAAAATTTATTTTTATAGTGTTAACAAACACCTTTTTCTCTATAAATCAACTTTAAGTATCTTTATAAAATACGTTCTAAATTTACATAGGTATTGGGATGTTATATATATACAGGGTAAGGTTAAAATACAAACCCATCTGAGTTGTGAAAACTCTAGATACTCATTCTCCACCACATGTTTTTAATTAAAGATTGAAACTTGTGGTCCAAAATTAAAGTTAATAAAAAATGTAAATATAAATATAATTTTTTCTCTCTTCTGAAAACATGTATAAAAATTAGTAAAAAAATGTTAAAAAATAGCAAAACAATTTTTTTTGTTTTCGATGTTTTGTATTAAATGTTACAACATATATTACGTGTGTAAAAAAACAAAACAAAAAAACGATGTTACATAGGGTTTTCACAACTCAAGTGGGTTTCATTTTATACTTCCCCTATATATATATATATATATATATATATATATATATATATATATATATATATATATATATATATACATATATATACATATATATATATATATATGGGTGGGATCTAGTGAAAACTCCTCTTAAAAAGAAAACTTAAAAACTCTTAAAAAACTATTTTTAATTTAAAAAAAAAAAATTTTGAAATTTCTTTTTTTTCCATTATTCTTATATGTTGTTATTGGTTCAAAAAAAAAACATTGTCGGTATAGTGCACATATGTAATAGTGTGCATGCATATATGCAAAATTGTTTTTATAGCATAGAATACAACACTATTGCACATATTTAATACACACTATTGTATATATGTAATATAAGACTAATACACACATCAAATATACATTAGTACGTATGTGTAATACAACATTAACGCACATGTGCACCACATCGATTTTTATTTTATTATTATTATTTTTCCATATAATACAACACTACTGCACATATACAATACACAAATATTGAATATATGCAATTAAACAATATTAAACTCAAAAATACATAGTAATACACATGTGTAATACAACGGTATCGCACAGTAATATGTATGTGCATTACAGTGGGTATTTTTTATTTTTTTCGAGCAAATGGTAAGAAAATATAAGAATAATAGCAAAAACAGAAATTTGAAAATATTTTTTTATTTTTAATTAAAATAATTTTTTACGAGTTTTTAAGTTATCTATCTAAAGATGAGTTTTCTTTTGATCCTTACGTATATATGAGATAGTTCAAATGAGAACCACCTTAAAAACTATGAAAATCACTATTAACTAGGGCAAATATGGAATTTTACATCCTATTCTTTTTGAAGTGAATCTTTTCAAACAACATAAAATCTTCCATCGTTGACTCCATTTCAATACAAAAAAGAAATAGCTTTGTTTTTCTAAGTCAATAGAAAAGTAATTTGTTATACCACGATTGAAGAAATAGGGCTTCGGATCTTCCGCAACTCGCTATTCTTCTTCTAGAACACATCACCGTCGAAGAACATTGAAAAGCATGAGCCCACAGCCTAAATTGATTGCCACAAGCTACCCATCTCTGACACAGCTGAGTTGGCGTGTCTGTAATCGCCGTCAGCCATTTTCGATTTGCTCGAAGGTGAACAAATGTAGGGACTAACCTTCTCCGGATAATGAACTGGATCTTGGTGGCTGGTCCAGCACCGCCACCATATCTAGATGAACACAACTGGAAGAACTATCGAGAGGAATGAGCGGGAATCAAGGCTTGGTAGCTGGCTCAACTTATGTATTTCTGATGTATGCATCTCGTATTCTTATGTATGCAACAGCTTTCTTCTTTTAATTAGTTTTTAGGTTAGGGTTTTATTTTGATCGGTTTAAATTTTTTAGTTGATCTAATGTTCCGGTATCTAGTTCCATATTCACGATTTTACGTTCAATTTTGCACTTCCTCCTTCTCGATTTCTTGGTTTATTATACACGTACATATACGTAAAATCCGCAAGCTACATATATGTACTTGTCGTTTATATACTCTTTCCACTACTTACACATATGTTGCTAGTCGGCATATGTGTTTTTATACTGAATAGATCTATTTTTCTTCTTGTTAAGAGTGAGGATAAAGAATAATTGATATCAAGATTTGAAAGTAGAATGATCAATTACCAACATGAAATAGTTGCTAATTATCTTTTTACTAATCATATACTAAATAATCTTATTTTGTGATATTGATGTGTTTTTTGAGTGTGTTCTAACTCAAGTTCCTTTCAAATCCATATCAAAAGGTTACATATACGTATCAAGGGGAAGTATACACACTTATCATGTAAATAAAATATTTAATAATTATTTACTTTTAACAATTGAGTATCTTGATTTTGTTATCAAGACACAATGAACAAGAACATTATTTGTTACATACATGTAACCCTAAAATTAGACAAAGATTCTGCTTAGTTTACATATATGTAACTTCGTAAGATAGTTTTACACATATATAAATCATTAAGTTACATATACGTATTTTAGTTTGAGTCAGTTTGAAAATAAAGGAGTATCGGAGCTACATATATGTATAATAAGAAAATATAGTATAAGATAAATTTACGGGACATTTAAGTAACGACTTATGTAAAGCCACTTTAATTTAGTATGTAAAACATAAAAGAGTTTTGCACATAGAAATCATAAAGAATTATTTAAAAAAAAACAGTACCACCTACAAATATGAAAGAGAAGATAGAAATTAAAAAGAGAAGAAGAAGAACAACAACAAGAAAAAATTGCGTACGTACAATAAAGGGAGAATTTTTAAGAGTTCTCCAAACTTATGTTTTTTTTCTCTACCCAATTTGCCCTTTAGCTTTATAATTAATCTCCTTCAATTTCTTTTATTTACCAAACTGTCATTGAGTATATCAACCATTGATCTATTAGATAAATGGGTGAAATTGATTTATTTGGTTTTCTAGAAAACTATATTTCTCATTGGAACCTTCCCTTCCAGGTAAGGTTAAAATGAAAGCCCATTTGAGTTGTGAAAACCCGCGAAAACCCTATGCATCATCGTTTTTTTTTTGTTACATGTAATATATGTTGTAACATTTAATACAAAACATCGAAACATCAAAAAAAAATGTTTTGCTATTTTTTAACATTTTTTTACTAATTTTTATATATGTTTTCAAGAGAGAGAAAAGTTATATTTATATTTACATTTTTTATTCACTTTAATTGTGGACCACAAGATTTAAACATTAATTAAAAACATGTGATTGAGAATGAGTTTCTAAAGTTTTCACAACTCAAGTGAGTTTTCATTTTATACTTAGCCCCTTCCCATATATATATATATATATATATATATATATATATATATATATATATGATTAGTTTTATTTCAGAAGTAATTGTTAATGGGAGAAGTGCGAAAAAAGGTTCTAACCAATCATATTATTTCTTTTTATTTTTGAATTATTTAATATAAGGGTGTTATGATAAAATGATAAATTTTTATTTTTGATAATTAAACCATTCAACATAAGTTACATTTCAAAAGTTATTTTAACAATTAAATGATGTTATTTATTCTTTAGTTACATTAACCTAACATGAAATTTTTAAATAAGTCTAACAGTATATTAAAAATAAGACAATGTGAAATTAGCTTTTTTTATATATATTCTTCATTTTTACTTGTTTTCTTGTTTAACTTTTAGTCCTTCTTTAATTTTTTTTATTCATTTATTTTGACATGTTTACTTCACAATACATGAAATGATATTATGGTCATTTTGGGTTAAAATATCTACATCGACTGTCACTTCTAACCAAATGCTCATCAATTATTAAATTCTATCTTTTTATATCCATAATACGATATTGTTGATTATTAAATCGCACGTCCCTACACAACCAGCACATCCTTACACAACCATACTCATATACAACCAACATGCTTGGAGTACGATTAAATGGCAAATCACTACCCAACCAACATATATCTATACAATTTTTTTAACGGCCTACACATTTTTTTTTCTTTTAATCAACTAATGTAGTGTAGGATTATCTTAGTAACATAGCTACGTAATGTTGTGTAGGGATACTCTCAAATGTTGTGCAGTCATAACTAATGTAGGGCATACACATCTAATTTAGTGTATGAACATTTTTTAGTGTTGTGTAGTCATAACTAATTTAGTGTGGACATATCTAATATAGTGTAGGCAAAACTAATATAGTTTAGATACACTTTCAAATATTATATAGTCATAAATAATGTAGCTTAGACATATCTAATGTGGTATATACAAAATTAATATAGTGTATGCACACTTTCAAATATTGTGTAGTCATAACTAAAATTAATGTTGTGTAAGAATCAGTTTGCTTATACAATATAGTGTAGCAAAACAAATGAATGTAGACTCAACTAAATATATAGTATATAACTATATGAAAAAGGATCGAATACATAATATGCATAATTTTAATGAAAAAAAATCATATTAACCATCTAATGAGCATTGATTAGTCATTAAAAGTAACCGCTAAACGCATTAAAGTCTAGTTTAACGAGGCCTACACCACAATAGACATATCTACCCTTTTTAATTAAATATATGTAATAAATATATGTTTTTATTATGAATTTGTCATTTTCATTGTAGACCATTGATTAAAAACAATCAATGATTTAGATTCATTTCTCACACTTCTCGCTATAATATCACTTCTCGCATGATCGTTCCCCTATATATATATAGATCGTTCCCCTATATATATATATAGGAGAAGTATAGTTTGAAAACCCTCTTGAGTTGAGAAAACCCGTGAAAACCCTATGTAACATCGTTTTTTTTTTGTTACGTGTAACATATGTTGTTACATTTAATACAAAATATCGAAAACATAAAAAAAATATTTTGCTATTTTTTTTATACATTTTTTTAGTAATTTTTATATATGTTTTCAGGAGAGAGAAAATGTAAAAAAACTTTTACATTTTTTATTAACTTTAATTGTGGACCACAAGATTTAATCTTTAATTAAAAACATGTGGTTGAGAATGAGTTTCTAGAGTTTTCACAACTCAAGTGGGTTTTTATTCTAACCTAACCCTATGTATATAAACCTTATACAGGGGATGATTTAAGAGAGAAGTCAAGTTATTATGAGAAGTACGAGAAGTCATTTATAGCCCTTGATTAAAATGGATCAATGACATACATCTTTTATGGCATATGAAAGACTCAATGTCTAATAAAAATAAATCCCAAACTTAATGCTCCACTCATTACTGATTACTTATTCCCAAAATTAACACCTAACAATTCCAGCAAGTCAATCTCACAAAAAAATCAATCGATTGTTCATATTTTCCTTCATTTGCAGAAAACCATTCATTGGGATTCTATAAAAGGGGACTTTTAGGGTTTTTTAAGAGCATCAGCAGGCATGGTGAAGCCATAACAGCCGTCGGTGTAGGAATTTACAATTAAGAAGGTTAGAAGAATGTTGTAAATCTTATTTCTTATATTGTGCGTTCCAATTAATGTAGGAAATCATGGATGCATGTTATTTTGAAAATAATCGATGGTTAACAAAGGACCGCTTTTGTTTATTCATTTTTTTATTATTATTATTATTATTATTATTATTATTATTATTATTATTATTATTATTATTATTTTTTGTTTGAATCGATGTAGAAAATTTTAGCGATTTGTTAGTTTGATATTAATCATTGGTAGAAAATGTTAGGGTTTATGCTTCATAGTCCAATTTCAAGTGTTTTATGTTTCGGTGTTTGTTTATTCATTCAAAATTTCAATTTTTTTCCCTTTATTTTCATTTAGCGAAACTGTCACTATGTTTGTGAATAACTAAATTGTGATAGGAGGCACTGAATCATCGGAATCACTTAGAATTTAATTTGTTTTTGGAAATGGTTATTGGGTATAAGTGTTGCGAAGATGAAATTTGAGATAAACAAAGAAAAAGATGAGGCAAATTAGGTTATGTTTGCGTTCATAATGATTTGGATTTTGTTTTTTCTTTCTTTATTTTTAATTTCTTATGTTGATAATGATACTTTTTTACGTTGATGTACTTGTAGGTAATACAAAAATGAAGGGTAAATATCATTGAAAAAGGTATGCGTGGTATGAAATTAATTGTTAAGAATTTTTGTAACACAATTCGTATTTAGTGTAAGAATATCACGTGACTTTGTGGTTTTCAATTGTAAACAAGTTTGGATGTTATAGTTACAATTAGGGTATGTGTAGGAAGCATGCTAAACATATAAGATATGTGGTTGTGTAGGTAATAGATGATCTGTGTATGATAGTAGAATGCAAAATCTAATATTCATAATGACCTATAGAGTTGTGTAGGGATATGGCGATTTTGGAAGGTGTTGTGTGCATATATGTGTTGGTACACGTTCTTGTGTATTTAGCTCATGTATAATCCTTGCTTTAGGTTTACTTCTAATTTACACCTTTAGGTTTTGCACCTACATAATCTTATTTTTTGGCCTATTTGTGTGTTAAATTTGTAGCTTTGTCGGTTTTGTGTAGATGATATTTGTAGATAATATGATGAACATATGTGATCAGTGCATGATAATTTATGAGGTGGTAGAATATTGATGATATGTGTGTATAATATGTAGCAAGTATGACAAACGTATATGATCTTTATTTAGATGGTATGAGTAGCCATTTAGATGGTATGTGTAGGTAATAAGTGATCTGTGTGTAGGAAAGTAGAATATGAATTTTAATGTTCGTAATGACCTCTAGAGTTGTGTAGGGATATGATGATTTGGAAAGGTGTTGTATGTATATACATGTTGATACACATTTTTGTATATTTAGCTCATGCATAATCCTTGTTTCAGGTTTACTTCTAATTTATTCTTTAGGTTTTGCACCTAAATAATCCTTTTTTTTCGTGATCTGTAAGTGTATTAAATTTGTAGTTTTGTCGGTTTTGTGTAGATGATATGGATGCGATGGATTCTTGGATGCCAAATTAGTAAAAGTTAAAACGAGCTACACGAGAAATTATCAAGATGTAGGGAAAAAAAGTATACAGAGACTTTCATGTGAAAAAAAAATTGGTACTATGGTATATTAGATTACTCAACAAAGTACAAGCCATGAGTGTCGAGTTTAAGGGTAATATTTGTGGCCAAGATTTTTTCATACCTAAACACTTAAAGATCAAATATTTGAAAATTCCTTGTTCAGATCAAATGTTTTGTTAATTGACATTTTTGGTTTAATATCATGGTTATGTAACTTGCGTATTCAATTTGTTTCTTAATTTGGTTGATTGTTATAAAGGATTCTGTTCTAAAAAAGAAAATGAAATTATCCATGTGTATAGGTAATTTGTTTCTTGTTTATAAAACCAATTTATATTGTTGTCAATTTCAATTATTTGTAATATGTGTATGATAACTTATTTAATTTTTTGGATTTGGGTGATTTACAAAATACATAGGTACAAATAATAAAATATTTGTTTATACATATTAAAATGACCAAAAATAATAGTAATAGTTTCCATATAAACTATGTTAGAAGTTTTATCTTTCTATCCCTATGTTTAATTAAATAAGAAAAAGAAAAGAAAAAATCTGATTGGTTGGATAACATCCTTAAACTCTATATATATATATATATATACACAATGCTATTCTACTTCCCCTATTTGTTCATAATGTTTCTCGGATAACATCCTTAAAGTCTTCAAAATTGCGTATGCATATTCTTCAATAGTTTGAGCAAGAAACCCTATTTCCTTCTGTTCTTCTAGTAACACTATGTCCATCTTCGATCCAGCTAAATATAAAAACAATACATATCAATTCCACCAAACTTAAAAAGATTAGAATATTCATCAAAATAAGGAAACGGACTCTACAATATATGTGAAAATGGATCACTTAGCCGTTTACATGACACTACAACTCTACAATATTCTTTTTTTCCATTATTCTTATATATTGTTGATGGTTCAAAAAAAAAAAAAAGAACTTGCCGGTAACCTCGTCGGTGTAGTGCACATGTGTAATAGTGTGCATTGCATATATGCAAAAGTGTTGTAGTGCATGGAATACAACACTACGACACATATTTGATACAAACTATTGTATATATGCAATATAAGACTAATATGCACATCGAATACACATTAATACGTATGTGTAATACAACATTAACGCATATGTACACTGCATCGACTTTTATTTTATTATTATTTTTTGCATATAATACAACACTACTATACATATATAATACACAAATATTGAACATATGTGCAATTAAACACTATTTTACTTAAAAGTACATAGTAATACACATGTGTAATAAAACGATATCGCACAGTAATACGTATGTGCATTATAGCGGGTTTTTTTTTGTTTTTTTTTATTTCTATTATTTTTTTTAGTAAATAGTAAGAAAATATAAGAATAATGGCAAAAACAGAAATTTGAAAATATTTTTTTATTTTTAATTAAAAATAATTCTTTAGAAGTTTTTAAGTTTTTTCTCTAAAAATGAGCTTTCTCTTGATCCTCTTCTTATATATATATATATATATATATATATATATATATATAGGGGAGAGATATTTTGAGAACCATGTTAAGTTTTAAGAACTTCATTTTAGGCCACACATTTAATTAAATTGATTGGAATATTTGGTTGAGATTAAATATGGCAAAAAAGTCAAAGTAGGAGAGAGAATAAATATGTAAGTGGTTACACTAACTTTTACGTCCGTTACACATGTGTAAAAAGTCGACTCGGTGCGTAAAAAATTATGTAATTTTTTTTACGTGTATGTAACTTACATATATTACGTATGTGTAAAAAAAAATTCAAAAAAAAAATTGTTACACTGAGTTCTTTCGAGTTCTTAAAACTCAAAGGGGTTCTTAATTGAAATCTCCCCTATATATATATATATATGGGAATGTTAACATACAATAATCGCTTAACGTACATTACGTACGCGACATACGTTCAGCTAAAACGTTCAAAACCTTTAAAATTTCAGGCAAAAACGTAAACGTTCGGCTAATACGTTCAAACCTTTAAAAGTTCAAGTAAAAACTTAAACGTTCAGCTAATACGATCAGCTAATTCGTTCAAATCTTAAACGTTCAATGTCAAAAAACCATCATCCACAACGCAAAATTGATCGATTGAAGCTTCAAATTGATGATTAATTGAATTGATTTCAAAGATTAACAGATCAATTGGCTTCAATTTCAATTTCAATTCAACTAAACAAACCTGTGACGAGTTTTGCGTGAGTTCGTTGTCGACGGCGATGATGGTGACGAAGAGTGTTGATGGCGCCGGCGAGCGGAGGTAAAGGAGGTGTGCTGATGTCGGTGAGGGGTGGTGGAGACAGATTGAGGGATAGGGACGGACAGATTAGTATAATTGTGCTTTTGGGTTTCTGAAAATCAACGGTTAGAAGTGTCGCGTACGTAATGTACAATAAAGGATTATTGTATTCTATCTTATACACACACACACACACACACACACATATACCATAAAAACAAGCATTTTTATTCTCGTTATTAATATACATTTTTTAACTAGAAAAAATCTATCTGTACTATTAAAGCAAAACAAATCTTTCACATGACATTCTGTTAGAGTAGCAATTAGGATGCCAAGTGATACTATTACCATTTATAGAATTACTAATAAAGTTACAAATGTAACTTTAAATGTTGTATTAAATGAGATTATTAGATATTTATAAAATTTTATTTATTATTATTTATATCATATAAATCAATTAGGTATGTTATTACGTATATTATTAAATTTATTTTTTTTTGTTATATTTTTTTAACTACCAGTGTATTACACGGGCTATATCCTAGTTAACATATTATGTGATTAACCACTCGTATGCATACATGCATATATATATATATATATATATATATATACATATATATATATACATATATATATATATACATATATATATATATATATATATGTATGTATGTATATGTATATATATATATATATGTATGTATGTATATATATATATATATATTTAAGTTCATGAGAGAAATGATATTACTGCGAGAAATACAAGAAATGAATATGGGACACTAGTTTTATTTTAGGTTTTAAATGTTTAAAAATAAATGAAAAACATGTAAATGCAACAATAAATGTATTCTCTCTCTTAAATTAATACAACTAATATAACTATATTAAATCCCTCTCTAATTAATATTAGAGGTGCACAAACCGGTTTAAAACTCAAAAGCGGTTGGGTTAAAACCGGTTCGGTTTGGTCAACAAAAATCAAAACCGGTTTATGATCGGTTTCGGTTCGGGTTGAAACCGGTTTCTTACTATGTTACCATCGGTTTCGGTTCGGGTTTGACCGGTTTTGGTTTGGTTAACCGGTTTGGAACCGATTTTGGTGGAGAAAATTACAAACCGGTTCCGAACCTACGGTTTCAATCGGTTCTAAACCGGTTTCTACATAATTGGTTTCAAACCGGTTCTGTTTTGATTCAGTTTTCGGGTCGGCTCGGTTAACCAGTTTATTTGCCACCTTTAATTAATATACCTAACTAATTTTCTATAATAATTAAAAAGATAAAAACAGTAATTTAGTTTTATATATAATTTATTTATCCGAAATTTAGTTTTATATATAATTTATTTAACCCCTCTTCATTTATCCAACGAAGATACAATTTATTCATATAATACTATTTCATTATATTAAAAAAATAATGTATTTCTACTCAATTTATTTGCATATATCAACAAGTAATTTTTAACAATAAATATCAAAACATAATATTTTTTTAATTGATATACTTAGAAAATTATTGTGATAAATATCATACAAATGTGTGCACTAAATATAAATAATAAATATACAACCTATACAAAATTATATAACCTACACTTGTTAATGTATGAATAAATTGTATTTGTTTAGAATAAAATTTTCGAGTGTAGGTTATATGTTTTTCATGTATAGGTTATACGTTTTCGTGTGCGTGTGTAGTTTATTGATGCTGAATTTTGTGTGTCAGTTATATGTTTTTCGTGTGTAGGTTAGATGTTTTCTTATTCTTAGAACAAGTGTAGGTTATATGTTTTTGTGTAGGTTGTGTACTTTTTGTTGATTTTTAATGCAAACACGTGTAAGATAGTTTTGTACTATTCATCACAATGTAACTACCGTGCTTATGGATATTAATATATTGAGTTGGAAGAAATTGGTTTTTGATAGAAAAAAATTTTAATGTATGAATAAATTGTACTTGTATAGGATAAAAATTAAAGAGAGAAAAACTAAGTTATAAAAATAAATGAATTCTTAATATTTTCCAATATAATTTGATTAGTTATATTAATTGAATATATAACTATTATATTTATTAGTTATATTAATTAAAGAGAGAGTATGCAGTAATACTTTCCTCATTTATCTTTAAGCATTTAAAAACCTTAAATAAAACTAGTGGTCCATATTTATTTCTTGTATTTCTCGCAGTAATTTCATTTCTCCTGAACCATCCCCTACACATGCATGCATGCATGCATACATACATACATACATATGTAAGGCCAAAAATGTGACTTGCAATATCAAAGTACGAAACCCGTTATATATATTTACGGTCAAGTTAATAATTAAAGTGGGCGAGAAATCCGGACACGAGACAAGAACTTCGACACGCGTTTAAGTTTAACGGGAAAGCTTCTAGATTATGTTTTTATTTGTCTATATATAGGACATTTGTTGTCATATGTAAGTGTGTGCTTTTATGGTGTAATCAACCACCCAAGGGGAGCTCACCTTGGGTGGGATCGATTCGTTTAATACTGTCAATCTTTTAAACCGATTACAGAGTAGTTCATTATCCTTATTTTATCTTTATATTATTAGTTCGACCATTTGATTTCACCGCACCCGTCTTGACCGTTTATCAAGAACAAAATCCGTTCTTTTGTCGGATCTGGTTTCAGGACCTTCAATTGGTATCAGAGTGGGTTGAATCAATTGATTCAACTTTGTTCTTGATATTCGGGTTTTATTTCCGCGATTACTCGAACCGAGACGTTAAGTTCTTGAAGATGCGTTCAAGCTTATAGAAATAAAGTTTGAAGATTTAAGAAAATAAAGTTGCTTAAAACTCGTCTTGCTTGCAGATCTGGGTTCGTAGGCGGTTATAAGTTGTATGCGTGAGAGGTTTGGAGAGAAGGAGAGTCCAGAGTGGCCTCTTTGGCAAGACTATGGCGGTGGTTCGCCACCCCGGTGGTTAGATTTGACAGTCGACGGTGTTTGGAAAGTGGCCTATCGGAGCTCGGTTCTCCAATCAGAACATGGTTTTTCCGATGGTTCATAACTAAAAATGGGAAGTTATGGCTGCTCATGTACCTCAACCTGAAGGTGCTACTGCAACCGGCTGGGAATTAATGCAAGCCACCCTTTGTTGAAGTGACATCGATGGAGAGAGATAGTTCATTGTGGTAGCAGATGGCATCAAAGAAGATGGAGGCCGGTGACCGATTTTCCGGCAGATCGTGGCCGACAACTGGTGGTGAAGATGGAAGCTGACATATGACTCCTAGGGTTTGGTTTTTTTTCTCCTGGTATTCTTTTGATTATAACATGTAGGCTAGAAATTTTTCTTTGGGCTGAGTTTACTATGGGCCAAAAGGTTGGGGTTGGACTGTTAGAGTATTTTATTTGGGCATGCTGGTTTTTTTTATTGGACACTTGGCCAACATTTTTATAGAAGATAAAATACAGGACCAAGTGTATGCAAGATAGTTCTTAGTTGAGAAATAATTGTTGTTGGATTAACTAAAACTAAAGAAAGTCAAAAGTGATTGGGTTTTCTTCATTGTTTGACGGTGTTCAAAGCTTGGTATTTCTATATTATTTTCAATGCATTTGAGAAGTTGGACCCGTGGGGTGAACTTTGAACAAATTGGATATGGATTTGGATTTAAATAGGAATTAATAAGTTTGTCATTTGATCGATGAAGCCGATAATTCGAGATTGATTTGTGGATATTCGAGCTCATCTCATGCCTATATACAACTTAAGATCCGAGAGAGCAGACAAAGAAGTGAGAACTACTTCAACATTAAATATAGGTGGGCCATACCTTGAGGGGGTGAATTGAAACGAAGAGGCTTCGGTTTATCGGGTGATTTGTGAAGATGTGAGACACGGTTTGACAAAGTTTTGATATTACAAGCTAAGGGGTGATTGTAGGGCCAAAAATATGACTTGTAATATCAGTGTGACGAAAATTGTTTTATATATATTGGTTAATCAAATTGGTGATGTCAGCAAGAAATCTGGATCCAAGACGAGAGCTTCGGTGCAAGCGTTTAGCTTCAACGCAAGAATGCTTCTAGAATATTTGTGTTTGGTTATAAATAGAGACTTGTTGTCTTCATTTATGTGTGTGTTTGTATGGTGTTTTCACCCACCCAGAGGGAGCTCACCTTGGGTGGGGTTGGTTCTTTTATTATATATTTCATCTTTCGAAATCAACAACGGAGTCGTTTACTACTTATATTGTCGCCATATTATTTCGTTCGATCGTTTGATTTCACCACACCCGTCTCGAGCACTTATCAAGAACAAAAGCTGTTCGTTGTCGGATCCGTTTTCGGGACCTAGAATTGGTAACAGAGCGGGTTTGAATCAACCGATTTAACTTTGTTCTTGATATTCGGGTTCTATTTCCGTTATTACCTGTGACATTCGTGACAAAACCGGATACACCTCAATATTTACATAACTAATAAGCGATTAGCCGCTTATTGCGTATCGAACAAACGATTAACCAAGCTGGTCTGGTTATGACCCAGATATCTCGGGAGGCCATCTATAATTGAAATACATTTAATGTATGTCAACATATTTATATTATGGCCTTAGTACGATAGCAAACCAATTAAACGAAAACATACTCATTTAACTACCCGCTATGAACTTAAACGCGAAAGAGGGTTACAAAACAAGCATTGTATGTTTTTAAGCGATCCGTGAAAATATTTTTGATTTTTTACAAACAAATAGTACGTTTTTATAAATTTACATAACACTTACTGGGAACGTTTTAAGCGATCCGTGAAAATATTTTTGATTTTTTACAAACAAATAGTATGTTTTTATAAATTAACAAGAAATTAGCCGATAAACAATCGTTTTCGTACTGTTTGTCGTACCCTGTATATTTTTCGCACCAAAAACCGAACCCGAAATAAATTTTAACTTGAGAGTTCACATTCGGGCACGCGATACGAGATAATGTGCCAACAAAAATTGGGCTGGGGGGGCAAGGATTTGCGGCCGCCAACCCCCTTAGATTATGATTTTTTTCATTACGTCCTTTATAAGCTAAAAGAAATATTAAACGTAAAATTTTCTTCACAAAAACTGGAGATACCTACTGTTATTTATCCAAGATCAAACCATGGTAATTCTTCCTTTTAATCAAGTTATTTTAACTTGTTAATTACGTTTAAATTCATATAAACATAGTTTGATTACCAAAAATCATTCCTAACCATGAAAAAATCCAAAAAATAGTCCAAAAACATTTTTTTATCATACACATGGCTAGGAATCAGAATCATACTATTTTTTGACCATAAACACGGATTATATGGTTTAAACGGCCTTTTTACGTCTCAAAAGTTCGGTTTAATACCCTAGTCGAAACCCTAAGTTAAGGGGCTGCCATGTTGATGAAACTTGCTTGTTTAGTGATACAGGACCTTTATCTAGCTTTCATTGAAGCATGAGAACCCGAAAACTATATTAGAAAGGCGAAAACGAACCAAAACCGCTGAGGTAATACAGAATCACTCGATTCCAGGCTGTTTAGGTTAAGATTGTGATGTGTATATTGATAGGCCATGAAATTTTTCAGGGACATCAGGGACTAAATCATTGAGTCCCTGTTCAAATTTGGTAATTTTTTGACCATTCGAGAATATTTAGCGAATTTATTACCGAATTGGGGCGTTTAATTGGGAAAAATAGTTAAAATGATTGAAAAATTATGAAATTTTGTGGAGAACTCAGATTTGGTATATTATGATCACATAAAAAATTTGGGGTCATTTAGAAAACCCTATGTATGTTTTGTGCATTTGTGTTTAATTGAATTTTCATAGTCCTTTTTGGCTCGGTAATGATATTTGGCAAGATTGTTAGAGTTTGGGATTTTTCCAGGTTATTTTGGGATATATTCTGGTCACTCAAAAATTTTGGCGGATTTTTCGAAAATCGTTTGATATAAACGGATGATTTTCGGGATAAGTATAGCAGATAAAATGAATTTTTATAAATTACTAAATCAGTAAATAAATTCAGAAATATTTTTATAAAAATCTACATATTTTAATTGATAAATGACTAAATTTACATAATTTAAGGATTAACGGATAATTACTTATGCTAATTTAAAGATTAAACAAATTCAATTCAGATAAAAACTGAAGAGTTCGTAATTAACGAACCTGTTGGAATATCAGAACATCAAGAGTGATCAGAAATTATATTTTTGGATTAGTTAAGTAAAAACAAACTTTTTATGAGAAATTCGGACAATTTGAATAGATTGTGCGCGGTTTTCTCCAAAAGGAAACTGAATAAACGGAAACGAGCCCCGTAGCGAATCCAGACCCCTAAATTGTGATCTTTCTTTATAACTTCATCATTTTATCGACCAACGCATTTAATCAACATTACATCCCCATAACTGTTATCCAAACGCATAAACGAACAACTTGGCCCAGCTGGGAAAACGAGGAAACTGAGCCAAGTTCGATTCTAAGTATTAGACATTGAACAACATCACAACCTATGCCTATTGACTCTTTCTGGGCGTACCAGCTATACCCAGATTAAATATATAGCCCAGTTTAGTATTGAGATATATTAATAATATTATAATATTAATTATAGGAACCAGTGATTACGAGTCAAACAAACCCTGAACTGGCGTGCTACTGAATCCCGATTAAACTGTGAGTTTCATGACCCCACTTTTAAACTGCTTTTACAAACTTTTGGGGTGAAAAACATGTTGATACATATCTATATATACTATGAATTGTTTGATGATGGGAATTATCTAAGTGCTAACACACAAAAGTCCTCACAAACACAGTGATTAACTTCGAGCCGGTGGCTTGTGAATAGTACTATTGGTTTGACAAACCCTGGCGGGGCCAGCACGGTTTGTTGAGACATTATCCCATTTGCACATGACCATAATTATACAAACACGCTATGTAGTGTTAGACATAGCTACTCAGGACATGTTGTGGGCAGAAAGGGGGCCACAGTGGTCGATTAAGCGTGGGAAATGGAGGCACGCAACACAACAGTCAAGGCTTAACTGTAGCTTAGCATAATTACATCATAAACATGCAAACAAAAGTACTTGTGAACGTACATATAGACATACTCGCGTATTTGCAAACTATGATTGTTGTCCGCACAACTGATTTCTTGAAACTCGTGAAACTCACCAACTATTTTTAGTTGACCCGTTTTAACATGTTTTTCAGGAATACCAGACTTGGACTAGAAAGTCAATGTGCTACGTGTTTGACTTGCGATCAATGTTGGGTGAATTGATGCAAGTGTGCTAGTAAGACGTAAAGTCGCTTAACGGGTTGGATTTAGTTTGTATCACCTAGTTGTAAACAAAGTTAGATCGATGTAAAATATTGTAAACTAGTTTGTATTGTTGTTTATAAACAATGTGGTTGATACCAAAGGTGTCTGTTACATTTCCGTTTTACGCTTCCGCAAATCGCTCACGGGGTGTGATATTACCCGAACCGAGACGTTTATTTCTTGAAGACTCATTGATGTTTTGAAAATAAAGTTTGAAGATCTCGGAAATAAAGTTGGAAATAATCGTGCTTGATGTTCGTCTTGGGTTCATAAATTCAGATTCTCGGTTGTCTAAGAGGTAGGCTTTAATGTTTATGAATTTTTTTTTTTTTTGGAAGAACACCAAGAAGTCAAGAACAGTAGGTGATTATATGAAGATGCAAATCATCAGATCCAGCTTGTAAACTGTTATATGTTGAAGGATTGAGGCCTTTATGGCGGTGTTCCGGCCACAGACTATCACCATCCAAGATCTACATCTGATGAAAATGTTGTCGGAATACAATTTTACGGCAAAGGTGTTCGGTGATATGGAAGGGTGGTCGACGACAGCAATCCGTCATGGTGAGATGATAATGGTAACGCCTAGAAAGGGTCGGAGCTTGGTTTCCGGTTGTGACCTTGGTGATGATTGTTGGTATTCCAGTGGTCAGTGGGCTCTTCGATGAACCAAAAAGATGGAGGCGGCGGTAATTATAATGGTGGCGGTGGTGATGGAAAGGGTGGCGGCGCTTAACGGTGAAGGGGACTGGCGGCTCGGTGAGTGGTGGCCGGAATTTATTTTCCGACAGCCGGTGACCGGTTTTCCGGCGCCGGTCATCGGTAGTTGGTGATGATGGCGGCTGTACACTAGGGTTGCCTGATGGAAATTATCATAATATGCAGCTAGGTCAAATTGTGTGCTTGGCTTTAATTTGGGCCTTTTTCAAATCTTCTATGGATCAGGTAATTAATAAAATGGGTTTATATTGCACTTTGGACTGGGCATCTTTAAAGCTATTATGGACCAACTGATTGTGGGCTGCTGAAATTATTGGCAAGTGTTTACGAGATAATTTTTTTTGGCCGAGAAATAATTATATGTTAGGATTGATTGGATTGACAAAGCTGAGGAAAGTCACATGCGATCGGGGTTTTTCGTCATCGTTGGACCGTGTTCAAAGCATATTATTTATATGTTATTTTCAAGGCGTTCGAGAATTGAATCCTGAAAACGTGGGCTACGAGCGTCCGAGATGCTTATTTATTAAGGTGATAATTTTTGAACAAGTTGGATTTAATAGGGAATTAAATTGTTTAAGCTCTCAACCTGAAATTGTGGGATACTAGAATCTGGGATACTTATTTATTAGGGGTGAGTTACTTAAATAATTTCATTCACGGAAATAATAAGCTTTGTCATTTGATCGTTGTCCCTGGTATTTCGTCGAGCTCTTCTGAACCTATGTTGCTTAAGATCCGAGATGGATAAAGAAGTGAGAACGTCTTCATGAATGAATTAGGTGGATCATACCTTGAGGGGGTGATTGAAGAAGCTTTTCGGTTATCTGGATGATTTGCGAAAATGCGAGACATGGTTCGATGATGTTTTCAGATCAGAAGTCAAGGGCGTGATTGTAAGGCCAAAAATGTGACTTGCGATATCAAAGTACGAAACCCGTTATATATTTACGGTCAAGTTAATAATTAAAGTGGGCGAGAAATCCGGACACGAGACGAGAACTTCGACACGCGTTTAAGTTTAACGGGAAAGCTTCTAGATTATGTTTTCATTTGACTATATATAGGACATTTGTTGTCATATGTAAGTGTGTGTTTTCATGGTGTAAACAGCCACCCAAGAGGAGCTCACCTTGGGTGGGATCTGTCCGTTTTAATATTATGAATTTTTTGTACCGGTTACAAGATCGTTTACCCTTTATCTTATCTTTACATTATATGTACGATCGTTTATTTATATTAATTGCACCTGTCTCGAGCACTTATCAAGAACAAAATTGTTCGTTGTCGGATCCGGTTTCGAGACCTACAAAATATATATATATATATATATATATAAGCTTAAGTTCATGCGAGAATTACTCTTAGTGTGAAAAATGCGAGAAATAAATCAACCATCGATCAAGTCTAATCAATGGTATATAATAGTAGTGGCAATCTAGTAATAACTAATAAAAGATTATAACATGCATTTAAGACAAAAGGGTATTTACATCTATTGTTTGTAGGCCCTAATTAATTTAAATAGCCTGTTCCCTTATTTATACGTGAATTCTCTCTGTAACTCAGGATTGCAAAAATTTTCCTTTGCCCAAATTATAGTTTCAGAGTCTTCAATCTTATAAAGAGATATCTTCTCAAGTATTTAAGAAGGAAAACAAGTTCTTGGTTTCTTCAATCATATCAAACGAGTTCTAGGTTTTCATCTTTGATGCTTGTAGCTGAGGTTAGTTGAAGTTTGATGTTTTTTTTTGTTTGAAACAACCAAACACATCACGGATTCGGATTCTAGACTGTTTCATTCTTAATTTGTTATTTTTTTCATTCTTTCAATTACATGTTTGGGGGAAATTAAATTAGGGATTTTTTTTATGTATAATACCAATTCTGACGTAATTTTCTTTTGTTGAAGGTAAGCCTACTTTACTTAGTGTATTGATTTATAATTGTAGGGTTTATTTTATTTGAATTTCATAACAAAAAATTGAAGTTTCGTAAAGTTTAGGGCTACATATTTTACAATATGTGTATTTATTTTCATTTTTTTGTGTTTGTTTCTTTAGTTCTAATATGATAATAACTTTGTTGCATACTTTATAAATGATCAATTTCGAAACTATAGTATTACGAAGACTAAATATTTGATTTGTTCATATACAATATGCTCTGTGTAGGTAGAATGATGATCTATGTAAGTCGATCAGTGATATGTATGTATGATACGTAGGTATGGATAAATGTTTGTGTATTTAATGATCTGTGTTTGCGTTTGTTATATTATTTTGTTAGGGGGGGGGGGGGATTAATTATGTGATCTGGTTGTAAATATGTGGAGGAACATTATGATAAGTTTTTGTAAATATAAAATGCGGCTGTGTTATTTTAGAATCTGTGTAAGTTTGGTATAGATGTTTTGTGTAGGTAGTATGATGATATGTGTGGGTAGATCGATGGATATGTCGGTAGCATGATTAACATAGGTTTTTGTTTAAATAACATGTGTAGGTAGTATGTTGAACATAGATGATTTGTGTAGGCAGTAAATGATATGTGTGGAGGAAAAGCATGATTTGTATTTTAATATTCATAACAATCTGTGTAGGGATACGGTGATTTATGTAGGTAGTATGATTATCTGTGTAGGTAGATCGATGATATGTGTGATATGTAAGCAGCACGTTAAACATATATGATCAACATAGGATTTTGTTTAAATGGCACGTGTAGGTAGCATGCTGAACATAGATAATTTGTGTAGGTAGTAAATGATATGAGCGTGGGAAATATAGGATGTGAATTTTAATATTCATAACAAGCTGCGTAGTTGTGTAGGGATATGGTGATTTAGGAATGTGTTGTGAATATGTGTTTATGATGTTTGAATGATAAAACTTGTACCATAAAAGACTAGTTACATTAATGTTTGATGTTTTTTTAAACCATTTGTATGTGATGGCTTGCATAACAACTGTTGCAAAAATGCTAAGCTTTACACTTTATACCTATAACTGATTTGTTATTTTATTTTGTTCAAATTCTAGACACTCAAATGGAGCCTTTCATGGGAAAAGAAATGAGACTGTAGTATAGCAGATGACTCAACAAAGTAGAAGAAGCATCAGTTGTTAGAGTTTAAGGATTAAATTTGTGGCCAAGATTTTGCTTTAAGATATAATCATATAAACACGAAAAGATCAAATATTTTTAAGGTTCCTAGTTGGAAATGAATGTTTTGTTAATGAAGGATTAGCCAGAAAATGACTTTTTATTTTTGTTTTTTGTAACCCTTTTTCGGAATGTATTGTTTTATTTTAGATAAACTAATTTGTTAAGTTTGCACTCTTAGTTATCTCTGTATGTAATTAGTTTCGTGATTGGTTGACCATTATGAAAGATTCTGTAAGGTATGCTAGCATAAGGAAAAATGAAATTATGCATAACAATGTAGGCTAGCAATATAGGTAATTTGTTTCTGCTATAGATCAATAGTCTTATTGTTTGAAGTTGATATAATAGAAACAGTCGAATTGGCTAAGTTGGATTATTAGGAGTATCACCTAAATCAATTTAATGAATATAAGAAAAGAATTAGATGTAGGTTGAAATAATAATTATAAAAAAACTAGAATTTCGACCCCCGGTGAAACCTTAGGCGAAGCTCGGATATTGGAGATTGAGAGTCAATCGAATCTTCACGATTTTGGTCATAATAGCACAAATGAATTAAAATAAATCAAATCAGTTCATGTTATCTTAGATAACTTGTCAAAAAGGTTCAATGAACAGATTTTTTCTAACATTTGCAATTTTGCACCGCGTGTACATAGCCAATGGCGAAGGTTACTTAGGGCCCGGGGTGGCCTCGGCCCCCTTGTTTTTTTACGATGTAGTGTAAATTTACCCGTTTCGGCCAAATTTTTTATATGAAGTGTAAAATTTAGCCTTTTTCGGGTGAATTTTCTTATAAGCATTGTAAAATTTAGCCATTTTCGGCCGAAATTTTTTATACGTAGTGTAAATTTAGCAGTTTTTGGCTGAAAATTTAAGCACTACCCGCTTAGTTTATGAAATTTTGTATACATATATTTTGATTCTGGCCCCCTCAGTGTCTTAGTCAAAGCTTCACCATTGTACATAGCTGCATTTTCTTATTGTCGGAGTTCTACAGAATCATTACAGAATTCAACTGTCATTTTAGACCAGTTTAGTAACTATAAAACTACTAATTACAAAAGCTGGTAATGAGTCTTGTTAAAAAAAATTGTGCAAATATGGAAGTATTCATTGTTTACATGAAGTTGCAAAAGATCTCGTGCAGGATTTTCCAAAGAGAATTAGCAACTTCTATGCATATTTTGTTGAGTCAACCTGTGATTTTTTTGGATTTGAGATATGGTTTATTTGTTGTGTATCTAGCAAGTGGTTGTAAAGATTTAAATTGAGATAGTTACATGGAGTGTTCGAGATAATCTTCCTAACAAAAACTACCACAACTTTTCAAGCCAAGTTAATCTGCAATCAGCAAGTCAAGGTCATGTTCATCTTTTCTACATAAATTAAAAATAGAAGATAAATATTAAACAAAGTAAGTTCACTAAAATCATTAGATAGCATATATATATATGCAATATTCATACGTACTCTATTATACTGAGTAAGTTTCAAATAGCCCCCCCCCCTCCCCTTTTGTTAACGCTTCTGTATATCATATGAATGAAATAAAAGTTTCAGTGCACCTCATATTTTTGGACAGAAAATATGTGATCATACTTTTATATTTCTTATGCTTTTAGTTGATTTTTTTAAAAAAATAGATAAATACTAACATTTAATCCTTTTAAGCATTTTGTAAAAGCTAGGGTGACTTTAAGGTTTTGACTTATCCGACTTGTTTTGATTTTACAACACGTTTTAAACTTCAGCAATGCGAGCAACCAGATAATGCAGTCGGTACGTAATAGTATAGCATTTAAAGAAAAGTACCTCACCGGTGTCACATATTATAGACAAACAAACGATTTACAAAACTTTTTTTTTTATTTTTTAGAGTAAATGTTTCGAATGAAGCTAACCCAACCACTTACACCCACACACAAAAACTTCCCCTGCTAGTGGTTCCACTCGGGTTATATCCACCCAAGCCAACCAATGTTCCCAAATCGACCTGTATGCTTTTGACCCGTAACTCAATCGACCGATTATTCAAATTGTTTAGTATGAACCATGCCATACGTCAACATAAATACTGAAAAGAACATGTGTAAAAAACTATAAATACAAAGTGTTTACTAAAACCAAAAGGCAGCATATGTATGCAACTTTCATACCTCGTCTACTTCAGTAATTAGAAAGCAAAACTAAAAGCATTCATCTAAAAGATAAAAGTTAGATGTAATATACTTTTAGTCCAAAATACATGTTGTCTACTAAAATCTTATTGTTTTATCTATATGGAATACTTACTCAGGCATATAGTTCAAAACTGAAATTCACTCAGGCATTTAGTCAAACACCTAACATGCAGATCTAGAAATACACACAAATACATGAAGAACATGAAACCAAGCAGGATGAAAGTAATTGTTCACAAATTATACCTCAACTGTAAACAGAGGAAGGAAAGCAACAAACCGAAACAAGTACCCGTAACTCTACCGAGGCATACGTCCAACCAAATCACCGACTAACGTAAGTCAGTCGTCGGAAACCTTCAATCAAACAACGGTGGAGATGAATGAACCTTCAATTACAAACAGAAAAACCTATCCGTAAATCTGTCTCATACACTCTGTAACTCTCTAATAGAATCACCAAACACTGTAAAACTCCACTTGAACCGTGTAGATGAAAGATATCAACAAAATGGAATGATAAAAAGGAAACCGAACAGAAAAAAATAGCACTTGTGTCGCCGGAAACCTCCTAGGAATTCACTGACTACCGTTATGACAAACTGAAATTTTTTTTCTTACTTTTTCAGACACTCATCACGACTTGACTCAAATTTTCGGGACGAAAATTCTTTAACATGGGAATGATGTGACAATCGTCAATTTCAGGTTAACTCCGTTAACTCAACTCCGTCAATTCAAACTTAAGATCACTGAATCTATAACGCACACTTCATTACATTTAAACTAGGGTTTAAATGACGCTTAACACTTACTACATGTGTAGTCTTTCGGGATTTGCACCGAAACGCAAACGAGTTGACGCAAACGATTGATGAATAAACGAAAAACGTCAAAATAGTAATTATGTGATAATTATGTGTTAGACTTATGTGTTACGTGATAACATGGTTATGAACATTAACTCAAGATGTAAACTAGTTAGTTAAGTTAGAAAAACAACAATTGAAAGTAGAGGGACTTGAGTGTAACTTGTGTGTTTATAAATAGATCATTAACAAGTAAACCTTAACTATTATTATTATAACCCCAACCCCGATCGGAACTCTCCCACCCCAAACCCTTGGCTGCCGTCGACTTTCACACACACATACATCAAGAAATCAAGCTTGTGATTGAAGAACTAGGTGCTAGGAAGGTATAATTGATCATCCTATACATCTTTACTACTTGATTTTGATGTTTGTTGGGTTAATAACAAACCCTAGCAGCCGATTTCATGTATACATGTAATCAATATGATTGTTGTTGATTGAGTAATGATTTGATAAGTAGAATTGATATTGTAACATGCTGATTGTTGTGTCTTTGATTTGAGTTCAAACAAAAACCCTAATCTTGTATGCAATGTGTAATTGATGTGCATGGATGGTGTCTATGGAGTCTAGAGGGTTATATGAATGCATGATAGTTCATAGATTGTTAATATGTTGAGTTTGGATACAAACAGTTTCTGGACAGAATGTGTTATTGATGTTTAAGTGACTGTAACGAAGTGTAAAGATGAAAATTGGTTGAGGTTATTGGTACTACAGTAAACTAGGTTGAGTCTAGTTTCTATAGAGTGTAAATTTGTAATTTTTGGACAAGTAAAGGTTAACTTTTATGATTTTACAAAAACATTGTGCAAAGCTGAGCTGTTAGACCTGCTGTTAGGTTGTGTTGTAAATGTTATTTCTCATGAACTACGAGACCAATTGGGTTGGTTCCACTTCTGGAAGTTGACTTATTGAGTTAAGAACCTAACCCAAGTGGTCTTGCATTTATTGGATTTTTCGTTTAACGGGAATTGCAAATAACATTCTGTTGCGCATGAATTTGACTGTTATGAGTTTGCTGTAATGATTTGATGATTGTGAGAAAATTATGTGAAATAAAAATATAATTAAATATGTTCTGGAAACCTAAGACATATGTGCTTCTGTGATAATTTTTGGTAAATTAATTGAGATGCTATGATCGGTGAAATAGTACAATCTTTCTAGTAGGATTTCTGTCTCGGTGAAACTAGCTGCTGAGTTGTGTAAAAAAATGCATGAAACATGATACTTGCTATATAATTGTTTTGTTTTGACCAAAATACCCTTGCGGGGAATAATTGCTAATTGATTGCCATGATTTGACCAAATTGCCCTTATGGGGAATAATGGCTAGTTAATTGTTATTTGTTGACCAAAATGCCCTTACGAGGAATAATTGATAGTGATGTACTTTATGAATACATGACACGTATATGATTGCTTACACATGCAATGTGTCACAAAAACACTTGTTAAAGTCACACACGATTCACAAACGAAACACGAAACATGTTATGTGCATAGGTATTATGTGCCGGGTCTAGAGACTCGATAATATTCCGACACTTAGAAAAATCTCTTTGTTGTTTTAGAACGTTAGAGAGAGTTTTTCGGTGACGCGCATCTTGGTGATTTATTTTGGGAAATTCTTCGCAAACAGTGAGTTTCACTTTCCCCTCTTTAAACTGTTTTCAAACGCTTTTCACTTGGGGGAGATAACATACTCCACAACGCATTTAAGATTTTGTTATAAATTATATATCATTTGTAAAGGCTAAGTGGCAAACGAAACATTTGAAGTCCTACACATCGAACCGGTTAATATTTAGAATAGCGAGTCACTGTTGAGTAGTACTACTGGGTTTGACAAACCCCACCCAACGCTAAACTCGACTGGAGGTCGAGCGGGTGTAATTTTGGCTAACACGTACCATGGTCTGGAGGACCTGGTGACAAGGCACTTAATAAACGAGTCAGCTTCGGTGTCGAACACTTAGTAATACTTGTTGTATAGACTAGCTACCTATAGATATATAATTTGACATAACACTATCTGGTAACGCAAAACGCTGTAACGCAAAACGCTGTAACGCACAACGCTGAACGCTTTATTTTTATTTAAACTTGTGAACTCACCAACCTTGTGTTGACACTTTTAGTATGTTATTCTCAGGTAGCCGAGGCGGGCGCGCGGTTTAGGAACATGCATTGCTTGATAAACTTTTAACTATGCAAACTTACTTTTAACTGTTATCATTGGTTTTAAATCGTCCTGCGTGACGTAACATTGTTTCTATGGTTTTACGCTTCCGCACTTATTTTCATTTAAACGTTTTTATGGTTTGATTATAACTAATGATTCCGATCCTGTTAGTTCACACCCTCTGACGGTAAAACTCCGTTAGTGGATTTTGATGGTGTGACAACCGTCACCGAAAACCTTCAACTAAACAGTGTTAATGAAAAAGTGAATGGAGAGTTCAGAGTAGAGATGTCATAAGGAGTAGCTAGCAGCTACACACATGTAAATCCACAACAACACGTGTAACACTCTAAGAACAACACAAAACATACAACATATAATACATTGTATACAACAAATTTATGCAGAGAATTGAAGGAATAGTGTATCTGTGAGTGAGTAGAGATTTCAAAATTAATATTTAACTAGGATTTATGGCTCGCGCTTCGCGACGGGACCGTTAAATCAAACAAAAACACATAAGTAAAAAAATTTGTCGATGTCAAAATACAACAAATTATATAAACTATAAACTCGTTGCAAGTTGACGTGAAGTCGTATCAAGTTACAACATCGAAACTAAACAAAAGAAATAAATCCGTTAATGCCAAAATATAACAAATTATATCATATGTAAAACCAAAAAAACCGGCACGCTAGAGCTGCGAACCAACACATATTCGGTTAGTACCAGCAGTACCAACACAAATTCGTAAACATAAATTAGTAGGCCAAAAAAATATTTTAAAGGCGAGGTATTAAACATTGAAACGCGAATATAAAACCATGCGACGATGGGATATTTTTAAATCATGAAAAAAGTTTCGGTCATTGTAAAAACGGACTATAAAAAATATGAAAGCAAAGTTTAAGAAAATCGTTTAACCGACAAATAAAACATGTAAAGCCGACACTCGCCCAAGTTTAGTGTTTAAAAATATAGTTTATTAAATATTTTAATTAGTTTAAACAAAAAATAAATAAAGAAAATAAAAACCATCATTTCTATTTATTTGTATTTATGAAATTATTGCTAGTGATTTAATGTTATAATTAATAAAATATTAAAATATTAAACAGTAAAATGAATAGTAATTTTGTGAGGGATTTGAATCCCCCTTTTAATATATATAGTAATATATATGATAATATTTAATATATATAATAATAGTGTGTAACTTTTTCTAAATGACTGTTAGTCACCAAATATAAACAAAAATATTCTTTACTAATATACCCTTATGATTAAAATAAATCATAAATCAAAAGATAAAATGTGATTGGTTGGATTCATTTCTCACAATAAAATCACTTCTATCCTGAATCAAATACAAATAAAAAGACAAAACATCAAAATTAGTCCTTTACGTTTGCACGTTTTTTCAATGGTTGTCCTTTCGCAAACTTAGTAGCAAAAAACATCCTTTGTATTCAAAAACTCTATCACGCTTTGTCCTTTGACCCTAACTCAGTTAAGTTTTTTCGTTAAATCTGATCATGTGCATTACACATGAGGAAATATGAGGGTATTTTTGTAATTTGGTCATGTGCAATACCTATGAGGGTATTTTTTGTAATTTTATAAATTTATCTAATAATTAAAATATATTAAAAATAGAAAAAAAAAACTCTCTCTCTCTATCTCTCCCTCTCTCAGTCTCTCTTAAACTCTCTCTCCCCTTCTCTCTCTCTCTCTCTCTCTCTAACAATCTAGCCACCATCACCTCCCACCCTGACCAAACAACCACAAGTCCCCACCCCTTGCTACCGGCGCCACCACCACTTTCCGTCAGCACCACCAACAATGAACGCAAAAGTTAACCGGATCTGACTTCGATTTCATTCAAATTGAAAGAGCTGAGTTGGAAATCGAAGCAAGATCTGGATCAAAAATTGACCCTAAACATTCCGGTAACACCATGGGATCACCATCATCGCATCGTCAAACAACCACCACCGCACCACCGCGGGTTCTCAAGCATACAAACCTCTCTACTCTCTCCCCAACCCCACCTCCGCCCAACTCTTCAAAGAAATCTAACGAACAATTTGAAATCCACTGTCTCCTTGTTGTCTCAAAAACCCACCGTCGGCCAAACAGGCCTCACCACCACGAACACATATCTAACCCCACCCACCCCAAATTATAGCTTTAAACCCCCCCCCCCCCCCCCCCAAAAAAGGTGAAGATGATGCAAACTTTAAAACCCTAGATCCCCAAATTAGGTTTTTTTGATGTCTTTGCCCGCCACAACCTCCATCGGCTTCGTCGCCAACTGTAACCACCATCAGCCCCGCCTCCACCTGTAAAAACCGTCGGCTCCGCCTCCACCTTCAACCACCGTCGGATCGGGCTCAACCTGCAATCACCGTCGTTTCGCCTGCAACGACCACCGGTTCCATCTCCACTATTAAGCTCTTTTTACAGAACAATCGTTTGGGCTTTAAAGGCAGCAGCAAAGTTGTTGATGATTTGAAGCTCCGATGGATGAAATCGGGTTCCGATGATGATAAGAAAGTTTAAAGAGAGAGAGAGAGGGGGGGAAGGTTTCTTATGAAGCTCTGAATTTTAATAAATATATTATAAATTACCGAATTTAACGAGAAAAGTTAACTGGGTTAGGACCAAAGGACATAACGTGATAGAGTTTTAAAGCATAAATGATGTTTTTTGCCATTAAGTTTGCGAAAGGACAACCATTGAAAAAACGTTCAAACATAAATGACTAGTTTTGATGTTTTGTTCGAATAAAAAATTTGTACACATCTCCATCTTCTTCCTCATTCAACCACCAGACCCCATTTCCATCTTCTTCCTCATCCTTCAACCAAGGCTCCATTAGGGGTGTTCTTCGGTTTATTTATTCGGGTTTCGGGTTGTTTGGGTCGGGTTGTTCAAGTTTGAGCTCAAAATAAATTGACCCAAGAACCGACCCAAATAAGTTCGATTTGTTTGGTTTTCGGGTTATACGGTTTAGGTAAATTCGGGTTGGGTTTCAGGTTTAACAAATTAAAAAAATCCACCTTTAACAATATTATAAATTAAAAAACCGTATTCCAAGTCGTTATAAAATGATAATATACAGCCATATTCAATAATAGCGCGCATATATTATTTAGCAAAACATGAAATTTATCATACAAGAATGCATTAAACGAGATGAATGAGTGTTGTAGCTTATGGATTAATACTTGTATAGATTGAAGAAACATGCTCAATAAATACTATACTATTTAAGTTTTTGAATTGAAGATACATTCTCCGCATGCTTTATGGTCATTAATACATTGTAATATGATAGATCCAATATTAATTGAAGTCTTGAGAACAACCAAACAAGAATACATAAGGTCACTATGCTACTTCACCATGTCCATTAACACTTGATTGATTATCATTAGTGACAATTAAATATTATGAAGTACTTAATGAAGTCTACACACTCAAGATCAAAGAAGGAAGAAGGAGATATTAACAAAATCCTAATGTATAAAGTGTTATGAGAAGATATCTACATCAAATGAAGATGAAGCAATCACAAGATTAATCATTGAAGATTAATGAACAACTTAATTAATAAAGTTGTTAACTTTTATAAACTTAGGGATTCTATAAAAATATCAAATAATACTTGAAAGAATCATTCTTCTTAAATCGTATCTTTCATTTAAACATTGGATTAGTGACCTAACCATCATCAAAAGGGTGAGTCAAACTCATAGAAGGCAAAGGTTGAAACTTTAGTTGAAAAAACTAAATTATGCTTAATTCATTAAGTGAAATACTTGGGTTTTGTTATATAAAGAAATGGGATGTGATAAGGAGACTTTACCACATGTGAAGCACCTGCAAAAGAAGACAAAGACTCCATACAACGTTCACATTATCAAAACCAATGTGAAGTGGACTGGTCGTCCGCGGTCGATTGGACCGATTGTGGGAACAACCAAGCCTGCATTGGGTGGAAAGTCAACCCCCCCTCTAATGTAAGGAGCCGCTCCATTGCCTTGCAATTCCCCATGGCAGCATCGGCATTCTCAATTCCCCATGGCAGCACCTTCTCAACTCCACACCATGCAACCGCATCCGCCTTATTCAATTGATCCTCTGGCCACCACGCCTCCGCCTCAAACTCCCAACCGTCAAGCACTTATCAATTTCGTCACCGTCCGCATCCGTCAGATTCCGGCCACCAGACCTCGTCGATCGTCGTTTCTTATTGTCGTCGTTCATTCCTAGGTTACAATTTTGTGAACCAAATTGAATCTTTTGCGAATATTGATTGCTTAATTGAAACTTGCAAATTGAAGTAACACATCAATTGAAGCTAATTGATATTTCCAATTGAAGAAAATTGCCGTAAATATTTGAGGAAGATGAAGAAGCATATTCAATAATAACTCTACCTACAATATAATTAGAAGCAGATACTACAATTACTCTACTTACAAAATAATTACTCTAGTTGAAACTAGTATAATTTGAGGAGGAAGAAGCATATACTACAATTACTCTACTTACAAAATAATTACTCTAGTTGAAATAAGTAGTATAATTTGGTGTAACAGTGTAGAGTAATTATCTGTATTAGTAATGTAATTACGTTTATGAGTAGTGTAATTATTAGTACACTATTTTATTTTTTATAGCATAATTACTCTACTTGAGAACTGTAATTACACTATGTTATTTGTATGTTAATTTAATTTGTACAATAACCTCCCCCTATATATATAACCATCTCTATATGAAACAACCTATCAAAGAGCGTTTGGACTTTGGCCTATTGGAACAATGGTTCAAGTTCGACGATGGGCATAATGCCAGTGTCTCCTGCTATGACCATTACTTACCTACAAACTCTAGTTTTATGCAATGGCGCAAATCCAATTTTAAACCATAAAGAGTTTGTTATAGAAACACTCGCGAGAGTTATTAGTACGTTGTTATTTAACCAATAGGGTCAGTTAAATTGTGGTTTTCGATTGAAACATGCCTTCAAGAGTTAATAACAAGGAACCATGGAAAATAAGATTCTAAGAGGAGACTAATATATATCAGTAACCACCAACTTAAAGGAGTTAATTTCATACAAATCCACATTCTTCCAAATGATGATTCCTTTCAAACTCCTAAAACGAACAATTAGAAAAGTAACAACTTACGTCCCGTGAAAAATAAATCAATCCACTTTTTTGGCTATACTTTTATGTGTATACATGCAAAGGCTCCAACAAATTAATATATATAGCTTCTAAAACAGAAGAAAATCACAAAAGAGAAAAGAAGACAAAAAAGATTGGATGTTGCATATGCTAATGGCCAGGTCCTCTTTTGCTTGGCCCGGAAGCCAATTTTAATACTAATGATTGCATCCTTAACCTCTGGTTATCACTATTGTTAACATTACTAGTATTACTGGTTGAGGAGACAACGATTTCCTGCATCTCTCCGCCACTTTGTTTGCATTCGGAGTCCGCAATGGCGGTAGTGATGACTGTAGGTTGAAGATGGCGGCAATGACTCGGACTAAAGTGTGTTGTCATTAACAAAAAGAAGATACCGAAAGTGAACAGGCATCCTCTCAATGCCATATTTGATACAGTAAGCTTTAACTGCTTAAACGTATACTTTGGAGATTGTTAATGAAGATAAGCATGTACGAGTGTAAATATATAGGAAGAAGAGACCGAGTAATGCGTACCCTAACTACCATTGAATTTGACTTTCTTGTTCCCACACATCTCTTGCAACATATTATTTACAGTGAGCTACCTCCATTTATTCTTTATTACAATTACAAGAACTTCGATTTTCAAAAGGAAAAATTGCAAGAATAAGCATCTATAAGTGAATCAAATGTTTTTCTGATTTATATTAAATTTATTTTGTATTGAAAAGAAAATGGTCTTCGTTTTTTTTTTCTAATGTTCAGTTGGGGATCAAGTATGTGGCTGCTTTTCTTTTTCTATTTTTTCTTTTCTTTCTTTATTTTTTGGACAGTAGTTCTAAACAAACACATACGCATAATATGAGATTCGGATTCTTTGGTTGAAGTATACAACATAAAGTACAGTTTTAAGAAGTGAGGAACTGTTGGATTTCAGCCTCAAAATTCTGGGTCAGATGCTTCAGATTGGTTCTTAGTACATATGTTGCTCAAAAAAACAAGTTTAATTAAGACGTGAAGATGTACGTAAAGCCTAACCCATAGATTTATTAGGAGAGCAAGCATAGCTGCTAAATATACTATATTTTATTGGGAAAGATTAAAATACAAACGAAAACAAAAATGAGAAGTGTGAAAAGGATTTGTGGCAACACAAAAAACCCCTCAAAAAAAATTTTCAAAAAATTAATAAAAAAAATCATAACTCAAAATATAAATAAAAACAAAAAAATTAAAAAACAAAAATGTTTCCCTTGTCATTCCTGTTCCAAAAAAAACGCCGAAAAGACACAATGACGAAAATGAACAAAATACACAATTGCAACTAAAAAAACACAATAGATTGCAAAATACAACACAATTCCAAAAAAAATATAGCATGATGTTAAATAATATAATACGATATCAAGAAAAAAAAAGGCACAATGTCAAGAAAAAAAAACATAATCAATGACGAAAATAAACACAAAATACAATGATAAACAAAAAGACAAAATAAACTTTTTCCCTCAACATTGTTCTTTTTTTTAAGAACGAGAAAGACGTTGGAAACATTTTTGTGTTTTTACTTTTTTATTTTTTATTAAATTTTGAGTTATGATTTTTTATTTAATTTTTTTTAACTTTTTGTGAGGAGTTTTGTTGTCTTTTTATTTTTACTATAAATTCTTCTCATACTTTTTATTTTTTATCCCTCCATAGAATAACCTAACCCATATTTTATTTACCATACAAGCTGATTTGGTAATTCTACATTACCAAAAAAAACTTTTATATAATTCAATCAACAAATCCAGATTTTTATTGATAAAACAAACGTACATAATTATAGCAATTGGGTATGTTTTATCATTCCATCGCAATAAAATAATAATGTTAATATGGGCTATATTAGGAAGACATGGGATAGTACAAGGTGGTAATTTACAAATTAGTTTATTCAAAGGATTTTATGTTGACCAGTCACCCATGTTAATAATTTTAAGGTGTTGACTGTTGACAATTTAATAGGTGAAGAATGTCGTCGAGAATTTAGGTTAGATGTTTTACATTGACTTCTATGCCCCCAACTACCCACGCTTATAACGCCTTAATAACCTTAAAATTTGCTTCCCTCTAACAAAAAAATATTGCTAAAATACTATTAGACTGCCCGTAATGGGCGCGGTGGACGGGGAGCGGAGGGCACGGAGGGCGCTGAACTTCATGAAGGCGTGCTGTTGAAGCGGGCACGGAATGGTTGAGCGTGTGGAGAGGACGGCCGGCACGGAGAAGCTTTCTCTCTCTCCATCTATCACACACACACAAACACACACATATATATATTAGGGGCGCCCAAGGGCATTAAACCATAGCGGGGCGGGCTTCGATGCCCCGTTTTCTATGAGGCGATGATGTGGCGTTGACGTGGCACGGTGGAGGGGCTTCGATGCCCCCCACCATAGCGGATAGCCTTAGGGAGGGAGCGTTCGTTTCACATAATGGAATAGAATTTGAAATTAGAATTTGTATAGGATTTAGAATTGAAAAAAATAGATTTGGAATCTGAGCATTCCAATAGAAATTGGAATTGGAAGAAATTTAAATCCAATTACATTCTTGATGTGTTCGTATGACAAATAAATTGTAATCTATCATCACAAATATCACCGTATCTCTAGCCAACTCCACCACCTTCAGGTAGGGGTGGCAGATAGGTTGGGTTGGGTTGGTTTGAGTCATGGGCCAAGACAGGTTTGAATCAGAAAGGGTCAATTAAAAAAATGGTTGTTTTGGTTTGAGTCGAAACGGGTTTCAGGTTACTTTAAGCGAGGATAACGGTGAAAACATTTTAGTTTCTTTTAGATTTTTTGTTTTTTATTTATATTTTGCGTTATGATTTTTTAATTATTATTCTTTTTGAATATTCTTAGGGGTTCTCTGTTACGATAAAAAATCCCTCAAAAATAATAATAAAAAATTACTAACTCAGAATATAAATTAAAAAAAAAAGTAATAAAACTAAAATGTTTTATTTGTTGTCCTCGTAATAAAAAAACAACAAAAACAGAACAAAAAAAAGTCGAAAAATAAGTCGAACCGAACTGACCCGGGGCAATCGAACGCAACCGACCTGGGTCGTCGTACCAAAAGTGAACCGACCAGGGGTGTCGAACCAAACACGAGCACAATCGAAACATCGACCTATAAAAGATTCCTATAAATTTACTTGAATTTCTTCACATTTTGTAAGAATTTTGAATTCTTTTATTTAAAGGAATTTGAAGGATAAAATTCCATTTCCAGTTCCAATTCTTTAACAACCGAACACACTAAAATAGAATTAGTATTCCAATTCCAATGAAACGAACACGTCATGTTATGAGATTTTAATTTCAATTCATTTGAATTCCCACGAATTCTGTGAAACGAACATGCTCTTATTCTCTCTAAGATATAGAAATAAAATTTAGTACAAAACTCGTTGACAATTTGTCAGCGATTACCGACATATTGTCAATAGACGGTACTTTTTAAATGCATATGTCGTCAAATATATACTTCGGTAAGCTAGGTTCATATTTTTTTATGACTTTGAATAAAGTACTCATTGTCGATTAAAGATCCACTCTCACTCCTTCGCTCCCTCCCACCCACTCAGTCTCTTTCTATACTGTACAGTCACATATATCAGCCGTCCACTATCGACGATCAATTGAACTATCGTCCAATCACCACCATAGCAAATTCAGAACCATCGCAATGAGAGGCAGAGATTACTTTATTTTCCTCGCTTTTGATTGCCGACTTTCTCTTATTATTTGTGTCTCTATTCAACTTCGTCAGTCTAGTTGAACAACCTTGCAATGAGAGCGCCATGACTCACCCTAGGTATTTCTATGCATATTTGAGGTATTGTATTTGATTCTATAAGCATGCTTGCATGCATTATTTATGTAAAGTTGTTGAAGGTAATATATGTATGCATGTGCATTTCTCTTGTATATATATGCATTTATTGTATGTGTGTGAATGTATTTGCGTTTATGTGTGAATGTGAAGAGGTAGGTCCCAGCAGAGCCCAGTTGGACCCGCAAGACTCACCTTAAACAGGGAAGTCTGCGCAGAGACCAACTGGATCCGCAGAACCAACCATGCTCAGAGACGTGACGTCCTTACGCGCAGTACGCAAGCTGGTCCCGCAGGAAATGCCTCCCAATGGTGAAGGACTCCGCCTGTCCCCGCAGCCTCGGATACAAGCCATTAGGGAAGGCCACCCGCGCAGCATGGCTACACGCACAAGGCACTTAGCTCTCGATCATTCAGTGTCACCTGAAGGAATGAGCCAAGCCGGGAGCAATCCCGCACAGAGGCGGGAGGGGGAATACTCCCGCCCAAATAAGCCAGTCCGTATACTGAAGGATCTTTTACTGTACCTGACGAGGTATGGGCGAAAGATCTGATCAGAGATACGACAGCTCACTGATACAGTATGGCGAGCAGCATGCTCCTGTACTGTATCACTATTAGCCGCTGCCTACTCACCAACTACTGTCATACCACGTGCGTAGCCGGCAGTTGGTGGAAAGGGAATAGTATACAGCAGGCCTGGTCACTATCAGCCGCTGCCTACCCACCAACTACCAGCAAGGCACGTGCGTAGGCTACTGTTGATGAACAGGAACACTGTTGCAGCCGGCCATACCTCCTTGGAAACCTACCTTCGGCTATAAATACCCCAAATGGTATGATCATCTGAACACATTACATTATCTTATATCATCAGAATATACCTGATATCTGCTCTAGCAATCTCTTAATATACTTTTATATTTAAAGAGCAATCTAGTCTGATTCTCACGCCGGAGGGTGGTCACAAGGAGGAACCCCCCCTTCTCAGTGACGAGCTCACGGTGTCTGTTTTGCAGGTTATCAGAAGAACCATCTTCCAAGGGTCTAACCCCTCGTGGGAAACATCTACCTAACCCCCAGGTTACCAGTAATCTGTCCGGGGTCCGGTTAGTGTTTCTTCATTGGCGCCATCCGTGCATAAAGCTAGAACTACAATTTTCTCCAGTTTTTTCAAACTTCTACAAAGATGGTTAGAGAAATTCCGGTAACCACAACCCCAGCTACTGGGGGGAATACCGGCAACACAGTTTTTACGAACACTACCCCGGCTACCGAACCCGGGGCAAGTGAAGTAAATTTTACGAACACTACCCCACTTACCAAAGCTGGGGCAAGTGCAGTAAATGATCGCCTACTGGGATCCACCGATACCCAGTTTGAGAAACGAAGACTCCCCCGCCAGACTCTCGATGAAATCAAGGCATGGGCGGAGGCACGACAAAAGGAATTCCAGGCTGAGTTGGACGAACGCTTGCGTTCCGTGCAACAGGCCGACGAATTCGAATACTGTGAGGATGGCTCGGAGGAATCCGACTCCGACGCGAACCCTCGCCATAGGGCAAAAGGGAAGCGTAAGGAAATGGAATCCCAACCGAAAAGGCATTTTGGACAAGCCTTCAAACCAAAAAGCACAGGTGGAAGTCCACGAGACTTCTCCAAAACGTTCAGACCAAACGTTGCAAATGCAGGAACGTCCAAGTTTGCAAGGGACATTGCGGAAGCAATCGCCCCAAAGAGTGCCAAACAAATGCCTAACATAGGCACATATGACGGTTTATCTGATCCAGACGATCATTTGAACAGGTTCATAGCGGGGGCAACCGTCAGCAATTGGACGGAACCCACGTGGTGTTACATGTTCCAAATGACGCTTGTTGGGGCTGCTAGAGCTTGGTTTGATCGTCTACCGGTCAACCACATCTACGACTGGGCAGACTTCCAACAGAAGTTTAGCCAACACTTCAGCCAGCAACGGAAGTATACCGAGGAGCAATGGACAATCCTCAAATGCATACGAGAGGAAGATGAATCTCTGCCAAACTTCATCACCCGCTTCAACTCAAAGAAGCTAAGTTTGGGCAATATCAGCGAAGATCTTGTTCGCGCTGCCTTCATCCAGGGCGCACATGACCCAGAGCTCATCCGCACCCTAACGGGTAAAGATGGCATGCCATCCACATGGGATGGCATCATGACAGCAGCAAAACGCTATGCGGAAACGGAGAAGCAACTGGGTAAAGATCTCCCACAGAGCACAAACCTCTACACCTAGAGGACGAGAGAGGACAACGTCCTCACAGCCCGACTAAATAAAAAACGAAAGCTAGGCATTTGGCAGTCAAGGGTAAACTTTGACACCTCATCCGGCTTGCAACATCGGTTGGGCGGAAGGGATAATGTACAGCCGCACCGAAACTCCAGATGGACGCCACTCACCAAAAGCGTCACTGAGATATTCGCCACTGAAGAGCTCCCGTGGCCAAAACCTCCGATAATCCGACATCGTCACGATGCTGATCGGAGCAAATACTGTGACTTTCACAAGACAAAGGGCCACAACACTGAAGAATGCATAGATGTAAAAGACATGGTCGAGGCATTTGTCAGAGATGGGACGCTCGCGCACCTCGTGGCGCAATAAAGGCTGAACAGGCGGGTGCGTGTAGAACCCCAGCTGGGGAAAACACGAATCAATTCCAGCTTCAATATCGAGACTACATGCTGCGCAAAGAACGAGATCCCGAACCAGGTGCGTATCGGCTCGATGGCACTCCCATCCCAACATGGAAGGGAGCTCATTTACACAGTTTGCATGTAAATCAATTCCAATTTGTAAAGAAAAGGCCAAGAGCCACTTCTAATGGAAATGATTCTCTTTAAGAACATCGAAGCTGATGATTTTACATTTATACTTTTCTGAACACTAATATGCCGGTTTTCACCGCATAATTACGTGAAGTCATTGCATGGGAAGGCGGTCCTACCCGCACGAACCCAATAACGTGACAAACCTTCACGCAGGTCAGTTTGGGAAAAAGTTCAGCACCCAAAAATGAAAGTGCCGGTCTATCCGCATGAATCATTAAAGGAAACTGAATAATAACCTATCAATAACCGCGCGTCGAAAGGTTAAACTATGCAACACTGGTGACGGCGTTCACATTACGTGAAGTCGTTGCATGGGAAGGCGGTCCTACCCGCACGAACCCAATAACTTGACAAACCTTCACGCAGGTCAGTTGAAGGGGAAGAGTTCAATTATCCCATTAAATGAAAGTGCCGGTCTATCCGCATGAATCATGAAAGGAAACCGAACACTAACCTATCGACAACCGCGCGTCGAACGGTTCAAAACAAAATTCTTAAAAAGGATAAGGAAAACCTACACGCAGGTCAGATAAGGGTAAAGTTTTGCCATCCTACTAAGTGCAAGTGACGGTTCTACCCGCACAATCACGAAAGAGGAAGCAAGACTTCCTGTTATCAACCACGTTCAAAGGTTAACTTATCCTCAAAAGGTGAGGAAAACCTACACGCAGGTCAGATAAGGGTAAAGTTTTGCCATCCTACTAAGTGCAAGTGACGGTTCTACCCGCACAATCACGAAAGAGGAAGCAAGACTTCCTGTTATCAACCACGTTCAAAGGTTAACTTATCCTCAAAAGGTGAGGAAAACCTACACGCAGGTCAGATAAGGGTAAAGTTTTGCCATCCTACTAAGTGCAAGTGACGGTTCTACCCGCACAATCACGAAAGAGGAAGCAAGACTTCCTGTTATCAACCACGTTCAAAGGTTAACTTATCCTCAAAAGGTGAGGAAAACCTATACGCAGGTCAGATAAGGGTAAAGTTTTGCCATCCTACTAAGTGCAAGTGACGGTTTTACCCGCACAATCACGAAAGAGGAAGCGAAAACTTTAATCCATTATCAACCACGTTCAAAGGTTAACTTATCTTAATGCCTTAGAAATTTCGAAAAGGAAAACCTACACGCAGGTCAGATGAAGGTTAAAGTTTAGCCATCCTACCAAGTGCAAGTGACGGTTCTACCCGCACAATCACGAAGGAGGAAGCGAAACTTTAACCCATTATCAACCACGTTCAAAGGTTCTTATTCTAAACACTTGGAAAATTGCTAATTTAAACTAAGTATGCAAGTCATAAGTTTATAAAGCAAGGAACCCAAAGAAGGAAATAACAATCTTATACGCAAAAAGATTAATATTTCAAGAATATATTACAAGAATGGCCGGGTAACTACCCGCCTAAAAGAATAAAACTATACAAGTCTATCTTAGCAATGGGAAGGGATCTTCAGGATCAAGCTTCAGGGCCGCTTCCACTTGGACCCGCTCCGTCAGAAGAACGGGGTGGTTCGAGGAACGCTTTGAGGACAGCTAACCCATCATCAGCAGCAGCTACTTCGTCCACCTTTTCCACCACTGGATGCGGGAAGGCGGCGTATTGGTTCAATGCTTGGTCATAAATGGCTTCGGTATCCACATCGAACAAAGGGAAGTTGGAAGGCGGGACGCCTTTCTCAACAAACCCTAGACCAAGCAGGAAGCCGGCCTTTTCCCCATCCTCATGAGAAGCGTTGAGGGCTGCGGTCATAGCATCATCGTAAGAGGTCTCTGAAAAGACCCGACGCACAACCTACAAAGAAAACACAAGTATTAGAACCTTTTCTTACAAAAGAAAAGCGTGAAGATAAAACTAAACATACCTGAGGCAACGCTTCTCGAAGAAGCCATTGGAGGGCAGCTTGAGCTTCGTTATGGGCGCGTTCGGCTTCGCTCTTGTTAAGGTTGGCAAGTAAAACTTCCTTTGCGGCAGCCTCTTCGACGCCCTTAAGCTTCCGCTCGGTGTGGTCAAGCACCCCCCTCTGGTCCAGGATTTCCTGGAGTTTCTTGGCATCTTCCATTGCCAATGCATCATGAGCGCGTTGGAGAGTCTCTAATTTGGCCTTGAGCTCCTCATTCTCCACACGCAAAGGCTCAGCAACGGCTTCAGCCTTGGCAGCCCTCTCGGTTGCGTTTCGCGCAGTCTCCCTGGCCAGCCGAAGCTGTTCATTCACAGCTTGGGCAGCCTTGGAGCGGGCCTCGAGTCGCGCCTGAACTTCAACCTCGAGGGCCTTGAAGGCCTTCTCCTTGTCGGCGGCAGCCGCCGCCAGCTGTTGGTTCTCCTCCCGAAGAGCACGCGCCTCAGATACGTCCTTGGCGCGAGCTGCTTTCAACTTGTCGTTTTCACGACAAAGCAGCTCGACGCGCGGCTGCATCCGGGCCTGGAGAACCCGAAGCTCATTGGTTAGCCTACCCTCCTGGTAGCTAACCATGGCTTCCCCCAACGCACCCGGGGGGAGCAGCGTGGCGAGCCCAATCCACGCACTCCACAGGTGTGCGAAGGGTTGTTCCTCGGCGGATGTTCCATCGTGGAACATACACTTCATTGGAATCCGACACTGCAAAAGAAACAAGAGCAGTAAGGAAAAGATAATAAAAAAAAAACATAAGGGAAAAAGAAAGGAACCCTACGCACCTGTAGGGTCAATGACAGGCCGATAGCCGCCAAACCCATCACCTGAACCTAAAGGAAATCCATCCAACAGGTCAGGCAGACGGGAAGGTGGCAAAGATCGGCGGGAAGCCCTGCGCGTACCTGATGGTCCGGCCGTCGGTGCCGGTGGCGCGGGCATGGTGGCAGCCGCCGTGGTCGCCGCCGCGGTCGCCGCCTCGTCAGCAGCAGCAGTAACCGCCGGCTCCGTGAAGGATGCCGTAAATATCGCACTCACGGCCGGCGATGACGTCATCTCGGCTGGAACAGTCTGCTCAGAGGGAGCAACTGAACCAGCGGAAGCAGGCGCAGGCACCTGGGTCGACGCCTCAGGTAGGCTGACCAAGCCTATCGTCATTGGCGGAAGGGTACCCCTCTGCGCTTCACCCCGGAATGCGTCAACATCCACGCCTGCACAAAGTTAAATTTATGAAGTGATAAATTTACAAAGACATTATGATTGTACTTACGGGTTTTCTTGACCCTGAACGTACGGACGGGCGGGGAGGAACCCGATGGAGCCGGCCTCTTGGTACCGGTCACCGTCGTCGTCGCTGGTTCTCCGGAGGTAACAGTCGTAGCCTCCGGAGCAGTGGTCTTCTCACCACCAGGGTTCCCCGCCACATCTTCATTATCTGACTCGGAGTCAGATAGAACCACCGGATCAGCTGTGGAGGCCTTCTCCTTCCCTTTCCCGCCGGCAACCCTCTTCTTCCGCACCAACGGAGGAGCATCTGAGGATTCCTCAGAAGAAGACAGGTCAGGAATTCCAGCCGCGGGTACAGCATTGAGGGATTGAGGAAAGAATATCGCCTTACCTGGCCGCCGGTGGCTCAGGATCTCGTGGCCCTGCGGATAGACCTCCACAAACCGATCCGCCGTTTGCTCCAAGATGGGCAACTCGCCCTCGTCCAGAGCACGAGTACCCATCCGCGCGGGACCGTCGGTTTCCCGCGGGTACAGAAGCGACTCTAAATCATTTCCCTCTGAAAGAATAAACAGTTAGAAGACAAACGCGTATCAAAAAGAAAGACAAGACATACCATAGGGAATAGAGTTCAAACCGTATTCGAGAAGGATGGGAACCTGAGACGCATCCTTCCACACCCGGCTCATCCCTAACATGACCATCCCGGACTCCGCAAACCGGTAAACCGGAGATTGGATCCGGGATATCTTCGAAAACCATTCCGCCTCCTGGTAGTTGGGGGCGTGAAGGCTCGGTATCGCTTGGCCATTTTTAAACTTCATGGCAAGGGGGATGGCGCGGGCAGAAATGTAGAAGAATTCCTGCTTCCACGCGCGAAGACTGCGCTCGGTGTCGCAAATCTTCAGACCCTTAATACGGGTCGTCAAGGTGTACCACCCCTGGATGCACCTCCAGGTATAGAAGGTCATCAGGCGGTCCACATGGGGCTCGATGCACAAAATCCGGCACACCCACTCAAAATGGCGAATCTTGGCGATCGCCATGGGGTGCAGCTCGGTCAAATGAACACCGTGCCTCTCAAGGACACGGTAAACAAATTTTGTCAATGGGAATCTAAGATTCCCATAGACAAAAAATGCAGCATAAACCCCGATCTTGCCTCTGGGGGCATCGTACACGGTCTGGTGGGATTCAGGAAACTCAGGCTCGAGATGATCGAGCATGAACTTCCTGACAACGTACCGGTACTGATCGCCAGGCAGAGCACACTGGCACTCGCCAGCAGTACCCCTGTCGTCAGCTATAGCTTCAGCATCACGAGAAGACATCTTGCAGAGGAAGAAGAGAACGATTTCGAGAGAATGCTCGATTGAATAAAGGAGTATTCGCCGGAAATCGCCTTAAAGATGAAGAGAAGAGTGAAAAATGTGAATTGCAAATAACCCTCTCCCCCTTTATATAGTAATCGCAATTAATGCGGTGAATTTAATGCGGAGGAGAGAGAAATCGAAGGTGCAATGAAACTATGACACGTGGCAAAAAGCAAGCTGGCAACAGCTGTAGAAAGGACGTGTGCCAGTAATTTCGCGGCCACGCGCCCGAAAAATCACGCCCACGCGCCTGAAAAAGCGTCTGGAATGACCATGTTCTGTCACGTCACCATAACTTCCTGCACGTCCTGACACAGTCAGAAGAAACCGTCGCACGACGTTTCAGAGGTTTGGACTGTTCTTATCTTTTCACCAACTCTTCGAATTTCAAAATTCAAAATTCGAAAATATTAAAAAGTAAGCGGGAAAATACCCTTTACCCCTTGGCAAACAAGTAACCGTAAGACGGCTGCGGGTACAGTGTAAAGGCAAAACCCTTCACATACCTAGCACCCGCAGGGAATTGAAGCCAAATAAACCTTGGCAAACAAGTAACCGTAAGACGGATGCGGGTACAGTGTTCAGGCAAAACCCTTCACATACCTAGCACCCGCAGGGAATTGACGCCAGGAATACCTTGGAAGTAAAGTAACCGTAAGACGAGCGCAGGTACAGTGTTAAGGCAAAACCCTTCACATACCTAGCGCTCCGCTGGGAATTGAAACCAAGAAGGATCTTCTGGGCAATGCTTGCGGAAACGGAAATAACATCCCCGCATAGCGGGAACGTCGAGAACTACGTTGTTTGAAGCTCCAGGATGGAATTGGTGGTCTTAACATAATTGATCACTATGTTCAAAACTACCAAAACCACATGGAAAATCCATACAACTGGGACTCAATGCTCCTGACTTGCGAGGAGGTTACAGACCTACCCGCATCATACCCAAAGACCAAGCAGGAAACTCGGGCATTTCTGCAAGTGACAAGGACTTCCGCGGAAAGAATCCCCATGGAAAACCTTACAAAACCCTTTTCAAAACCCTTTGCTCAAGTCCAAAAGTTCACCTCACTTTATTAAACACTCATGAGAAGAACATTGGACTGGGGGGACTTGAAGAGGTAGGTCCCAGCAGAGCCCAGTTGGACCCGCAAGACTCACCTTAAACAGGGAAGTCTGCGCAGAGACCAACTGGATCCGCAGAACCAACCATGCTCAGAGACGTGACGTCCTTACGCGCAGTACGCAAGCTGGTCCCGCAGGAAATGCCTCCCAATGGTGAAGGACTCCGCCTGTCCCCGCAGCCTCGGATACAAGCCATTAGGGAAGGCCACCCGCGCAGCATGGCTACACGCACAAGGCACTTAGCTCTCGATCATTCAGTGTCACCTGAAGGAATGAGCCAAGCCGGGAGCAATCCCGCACAGAGGCGGGAGGGGGAATACTCCCGCCCAAATAAGCCAGTCCGTATACTGAAGGATCTTTTACTGTACCTGACGAGGTATGGGCGAAAGATCTGATCAGAGATACGACAGCTCACTGATACAGTATGGCGAGCAGCATGCTCCTGTACTGTATCACTATTAGCCGCTGCCTACTCACCAACTACTGTCATACCACGTGCATAGCCGGCAGTTGGTGGAAAGGGAATAGTATACAGCAGGCCTGGTCACTATCAGCCGCTGCCTACCCACCAACTACCAGCAAGGCACGTGCGTAGGCTACTGTTGATGAACAGGAACACTGTTGCAGCCGGCCATACCTCCTTGGAAACCTACCTTCGGCTATAAATACCCCAAATGGTATGATCATCTGAACACATTACATTATCTTATATCATCAGAATATACCTGATATCTGCTCTAGCAATCTCTTAATATACTTTTATATTTAAAGAGCAATCTAGTCTGATTCTCACGCCGGAGGGTGGTCACAAGGAGGAACCCCCCCCCCCTTCTCAGTGACGAGCTCACGGTGTCTGTTTTGCAGGTTATCAGAAGAACCATCTTCCAAGGGTCTAACCCCTCGTGGGAAACATCTACCTAACCCCCAGGTTACCAGTAATCTGTCCGGGGTCCGGTTAGTGTTTCTTCAGAATGTGTATAGCTAATGTGTATGTTGTAAACCGTTTACGGGTTGTAAATAGTTTTTAATAATGATGATGTACGAAAATTTGTATAAATAAAATGCGATTCACAACTAAGTTTTAAACTCGGAAAAACCTAACTAAGCCTCACACAACGGTAAGCGTACCGATCATGTATAGCACAGAAAAGCTAGTCCGAATATCGAACTTGAAGACACGTGAAGTGGCTTAGAATACTAAACCCTTAACCAAGTCCTACCTAGTAAATATATTTGTTTAACTTATGTATCTAAACTAACTTAACTAACTTAACCAATCTTAACAAACTTAACGAGAAAACTAAACAGCCTGACGAACTATTATATATGATGAATGGGAACCACCTAGGTAAGGATTCTCAACGACTCTCAATGATGCTCAGGTGTCAACAAGCCTATGAAGCCGGGTTCTAAGGATATACTAACTAGATAATGATAAGGGTAAGTAGGCCCCCACGATCAGTTTTGCTAAAAACCCTAACTGTGTCTTAAAAGAATGATAAGGCCAGCACGGTGATTCTCTAAGTACCCTAATGACTCATTACTTGGTCCATGTCTAAGTCACAAATCCCTTTAAGGCTCGTAGTCATAACAATCCTAGAGAACAGGGGGTAATTCAATATTAAGAATCCTATAACTCGACTTACAAGTTAACCTGATCAATGACTAGAAAACCGCACGTGGTCTCGCAACAGCTAACTAAATCAACTAGGCCAAAGAGATAAACCGGCCCTAATGTCTTGGTCCAAATAAGAGAAGGTGAACTACTGATCTAAACAAGTTCAACCTCACAAACCCTATGGTGATATCTGCCACAAACAACTGAAAACACCAAGTAATCAGTAAACATGCAACCCTAGACTAAGCACAAAACTAATTCAGGCAAGATAAATCACATGTGGTTCAATACGATCAAAACTAATCAAATACAGCAACAACCATAGAATAAAATTCACAAAATATGAAGTAGACAAAAGAAAATCAATCAAAGACCCGTTAAACACCCAAAATAATCGTCAAATCATCGTTAATTCACCAAACCTGGGTAGCTCGAACAGTTTAACTACTCATACGCATAATAGACGAAATAAAATTACTTAAGTTCATATCAAGAAATTGAAAGAAAGAAAAATAAATGAGTTTGAACCGAATAATTAACTAATCTTTAAGCTCTTAAACATCAAATGATTGTCCTTCTAGATGCCCTAAACTTTCTCGTCAAACTCCTGTCTCAACGGCAGTAGGGTCGAACCCCTCTTTTCTTCTCACGTCGAACTCCATTTTCTTGAACTCCCTATTTTGTAACCCTGGGCTACTAAATAAGTTACTAGTGGGCCTTCAATGACTGGATTTCTTTTTATATAATGGAGCCCCACTCATGTTTTTATTGATTCTCTGTAGCAAGTAATTATATATTGAACCACAAAATCCACTATGGTAGTGTTTGTTTTTCTCTGAAGATCTTCCTGACCTCTTATGTCTGCACCGCACAGACCACGCGCAGATGTTATGGTCTGAAGATTGTTTGTTTTCCAGAAGACATTTCATTAAAAAACGTCTGCACGCCCTCTTCTTGGAGAAGACTTGGACCATCAGCTTCTAACATCTTCCCACATCTTCTCATCAAACCCTTCCATCAACCCTAGCAACTCCTCCACCGCTCTCCTCTCTTCTCCAACATCGCCCCCTTTCCGGCCACCCCACACCTCCGCCGCCCCCTTTTCGGTCACCCCACACCTCCGCCGCCCCCCTTTCCAGCCACCCCACACTTCCGCCGCCACACCCCTGCTGCCGCTATCCCCTATCCAGCCACCCTACACCTCCGTCGCCCCTCCCCTGCCTCCGCCGCCCTCTCTCCGACCACCCCATATCTCCATTGCCCTTCGACTGCCGTAGGTCCGCCGTCTCCGCTGCCCACTGCCACACATCTACAACTCCAGTCAGGGTATTATTGTTTTGTTGATTTGTGTACTTTACCTATATTTGTATGATTTGTGATGTAATCGGTTTAAATTTGTGTATTGGATTATACTATTGAAAGTTTATAAGATCGGAATTTGTTGAAATCAGGTTTAATTGATGTTCGTCGAGTGATTATTGATGTCGTGTATATCTATTTAGGTTTATTTTGTGTAAACGAGCTTGAGCTTGGCTCGTTTTGACTTACGAGAGCTCGAGAGTTATTTTTCAATTATTGTTGAATTTTTATTAGTTTTTTTTAAAGAAATTAATTTGTAGAATTTGATTTGTTGAATTACTATTAGTTTTTGTTCAATTATTAGTTTGTATAATTGTCCAATTATCACTAGTTTTTTGTTTAAAAAAGTTTGTAGAAAGTTTAGGTTTAATGAAGATCTTATTACATTATGTTTGCATAAAGTTTAAGTCGTTTGAAGACCTTTTTTATGTTTAAAATTCGGTTTATTTAAATTTCTGTTAATTTTAACAGTTTACAGACGTGTTAAAAAATAAACAGTCTTCTTTTTGCAGACTGCAGAGGTTTGGTCCACCTCTTCTGCTACAGATGTCTGCAGATGTGGTCCGCAAACTGCAAACATTTTACCTCTTAACAAACAAATAGCACCTATGTCTCTCTCTTCGTCTTCTTTGTCCACGTTTGTTTGTTAAACTCTTATGACCACCACCGCCATCATTTGCCCCATTGTCTCCTCATCGGCATCGCATCTCAGGTCGTAATCCCCTAAAAGTTCCCCGTCACTGTTGCCGAGTTTGATTTTCGGACTCTTGGTAGCGGTGGTATGGTGTTGACGGACACGACAACGTTTCTAGCGGCTTCGATTTCGACTGTTGTCGGCTGATGTGGGGTGTGATGGTGGTCTGGTAGGTGCATACTCTCCGATTCATCTTTATCTCATCGCTTACTATTGTCGGGTTCAATTTTGAAACCCTAGGTGGCAGTGGCGGTAGCAATCGTCAGACTCATGGGCCTCTTTTACTTTTATGGGTTCAATTCCGATGAGGTCGTGTATAAATATGCTTGAGTTAATTTTACACTTTTATTTGCTTATCATAATCATAATAAGCTGGTGGAAGTTGTAATTGAGCTTTTAGTGTTTATATTGTATTTCATCAGTTGGTAGCATTGAGTTTCCATGGTTTTATTTTAAATTTCTGATATGTGCAGATCACTATTGTAATATTCATGGGACCAATTTATAGTCTAGATACACACACACACACAACAAGCTCTAAAATCGACTTACTTGAACAAAATTAATAACATCTGAACTAACAACAAAATTTTAAAGCCATCAAATTTGACAATACCAATATTTCCTGCACTAACCATTAGTATTCTTAATATCATCACAACACAAAGAATAAAAGTTGAGTTTTTGTTGTCAAACATAATGGAAATATAGCATTAAAGGTTAATAATTGTGATCTATTTTCGGCATATTTACATAACCAAAATGCAGATTCGGTACTCTAAACGGCACAAAAAGAAAATTAATGTTCAACAAGGTTAAAACATATGTGTTAACAAAGTACTTGGTTTATAACACAATAATGTTGATTTAAATTAAAGATTTATAAGCTTACTTGAATGAAGGATTGTGCAATCACTCTGCCAACTGGCGGAAGCCGGATAACAAACAAACACCGAGACGATTTGGATAGTTTTGTTGCAGAGTTATTACATAGAATGTAAGTGGTTGCATTGGGAATCTTAGAGATATTGTGATTTGAGGATTTCCATATATATATAAACTTTGAATTAGAAAAACCCTGCATAAAAAACCACAATAACATACCTGCATCAAATTCAAAAACCCTAAATGGTGGGCTAGAGAGGAGGCACAAAATTGAAGGTTCCTGTTGTACATGCATTTTGATTGAATAAACACGGGTTACAATGGATTTATTGAAAAAATCTATTAAGTACGTTTTTTGATGCATCCATTCTTCACATAGCCGATTAACACCCATCCATTTAACGCCGGGCTGTACAATTGTTCTCCATTAACACCCATCAAATAGCCGATGTACCTATGCTAGTATTAAGTTTCTGCTGGAGATGGAGAGATGGAGAAAAGGAATTGTGAAGATGACGAATCTTAATATAATAGCCCGTGGAAGTAGTGGTAGTAGTATAGATATAATAAATTAAAGAAATAAAAAAAAAACCTTGAATAAGTAGTAGGCGGGAAATGAAACTCTGGGTTATTATGAAGGGAACAGCTGTCCCATTGAGGTTTCCTTTATTATAGAAGGTAGATGTATTTGTATTGTACACTGTGTGATATAGAGGCGGTTAGATGCGTGGTACATCTTTATGATTAAACTATCTAACGTATTCATACTCCTTCGAATGGGTTTGTCAGCACCCCCCACAACGCGCGGGGTCTACTTACTAGTTCTAAATCAAAAGTCTTAAGTAACATATTGCTTCAATTAAAAAATAATAATAATAAAATAACTTAGATGAGTCACGTGAACATCGCTACATTCTTATTTATTAGTTTTTGTTTATCTTTATTACTAGCTTTATAGCCCGTATACCACACGAGATGATTCAAATAATAAAGTTATAAATAAAGCAAATAAGTACATACAGTATATGAAAATATGATTACATCTATATTTTTATCAATAATATGTGTACATAAATTGATTTTATTTATGTCATAAAATGATTTTTTTTCAAAAAAATGAACTTAATAAATAATAATAAGAATAATAATAACAACGCAAGTGCAAAAACATACCTGAGAACTGTCCATCTATTGGAATTGTGATTCTCAATATCATATATATATATATATATATATATATATATATATATATATATATATATATAATTGAAAGAATTTTGGTTATGAACCCATTTCAAAAGAAAATTTTCATACAAATAATAGTTCTGACTTCTGAGCTACACCAAAAAAATGATTTTTATAATTTTGAGAGAGCTTCTCGACTTTGTCATAATGACAACATATAAAAATAACACGTTAACCTGTTTAATTTTGTGAATGTTTTGCTTTACTTGAGCATAATTTTGTATGACATGTTTCACATACTACATTTTAATCACCTTTAAAGGAAAAGTCAATGCTGACATAAATGCTTCAAATTTGATAAAAGTTAAAAGCATTGATAGGTCTGGAGGTAGCATGTCGAAAGTGTTCGCCATATTTTTTTAAATTTTAATAGTTGTGGGAAAAATATTCAATTAGCCACATCCCGAATTTTTTCATTATTTCCAAAAATATCATTTAAAATAAATCCAAAACCTAAATCACGTTTAAAATTCTAACTTTCATGTTTTTTTTTACATTTTCAAGTCAAAACTTTGAACCCGTAACAAATTTGATGATAAATCTACTTGTATTTTCAAACTTTTAAAAATACTCATATTACCCCTTTTTGACCCGTAACAAATTTTGAGCTAAATGTAGTTAACTTCTATCACATAATCTATTTACCAACTTTTGGCTCATAACAATCAAATTTAAGTCTCACAAAAAACCTAAAACAATCATTAATAAAAACCAAGAAACTGACTATGATAAACTTTATTATATATGAAAGTGAATGGTATATATTATTACTTTTTAATATATATATATAGTTTAATAAATTAACTGAAAAAATAAATGGTTAGATTTTTAAAGAATTTATTTGTAATTTATAAGAATATTTATTTTTATAAAAAAATATAGTATATATATAAATATATAACAAATAGAGTTTTAAGGATAGTGAATAATTTAATCATGTTATAGATATAATATAAATAGAGTGTAAAAGAAAAGTGAATAACTATTGATCTATTACATAGTTATTAGTTTGGAAGGAAAAAGTTATAAGGTTTAACCACAAACTGACACGTGTCTACAATTGTTTTACTTTATTAAAATAGGTAGATTTATCATTTGAATTTTGGTTAATTTAAGATACCAATTATAATATATATCTTTTAGTTTGGCAATCAGAATATATTGTTTTAGCTTGTTGTTTCTTGAAATCTTTAAACTCTATATATGAACCGATTAAGCGAATTATTTAATAAAAACAAGGAAAAAAAAACTACTCGAAATTGTAAGAAATATTAATATAAAATAATATATAATTAAGACTATATCAAATGAACACGTTCACTAGGTTATACTCTGATTAATGTGTGAATGTATAAATAAAATATTTGTATCTTTAATTTTAAGTGTACACAGGCTGACACCTTCACGCATTGTTTACAACCCAACCCATACAGAGAACTTGTTAGTGAGCCCCACTCGTTTGGGACCAAATTTAAGTTCTACTATTATTCATGATGCATGTAGATATAAGGAATATCAACTCTAGGGTTATGATTTCTAAATTCGGGTGAAAAGAGAAAACCAAACATGAATGCAAGTTTGCTTATGCCTATGTTTTGGTTTGTATCAAGCTGAATTGATTAGGTTTTTTTATTCAATTATTAAATAAAATAATAAATCAATAAACCTACTGACATTCTTAACGAAAACCTAAGTTGATTCAAGACTCGCCCATAAAACTAGATTTATAAAAGACCCCGGCACACAATATTCAAGCTACAAACCAAAAACCTAATTTTGTTAGGTTTTGTGGATTATAATAATATAATGTTAATAGAAGTTGTTTAGTTTTCAACTCCGGTATCAAGAAAATTCAAAATGGTTGACTGAAGAAATGTATAATCTTTAATTTTCAACTCGTATTAAGAAAATTCACATATTTGATTGAAACGGGAAAACCAAACCAACTCACTATTATGTCCTTTAAACGAGTCACTATTCTTCTCGATGTTCCATTGAGTCACATGGATTTAACGACATTTATAAGCAAGTGTCACGGATGCTGAAAACATATCACTAGTTTTGTATTCAATTTGTGTTTTTAATGAAGAGATTCCTGAATAATGATGCTAGTCATCAACAGTATAGGAGTCCATACTTGGGCGCACCTTCTTTTCAAGGCCTAAGGACCATTCCAATTCAAAAGTATGTGTTAGGTACGTATCACCAACATCATGCTTATGAATTATGATATGATACACACATATATATATATATATAGTGTAAGATTAAAATAAAAACCCACTTGAGTTGTGAAAACTCTAGAAACTCATTCTCAACCATATGTTTTTAATTAAAGTTTAAAACTTGTGTTCCACAATTAAAGTTAATAAAAAATGTAAACATAAATATAACTTTTTCTCTCTCCTGAAAACATATATAAAAATTAGTAAAAAAATGTTAAAAAATAGCAAAACAAATCTTCTTTTAGTTTTCAATGTTTTGTATTAAATGTTATAAAATATATTACGTATGTAACAAAAAAAAATTAAAAAAAAACGATGTTACATAGGGTTTTCACGAGTTTTCACAACTCAAGTGGGTTTTCATTTTATACTTTCTCTCTCTCTCTCTCTCTCTATATATATATATAATGGATCTTACGAGAAGTGCGAGAAGTGAATCTCATCCATTGATTTTATTTGATCAACGGTCATTACTCAAAATGGCACTCTTGTAATTTATTTTCACCATTTTAATGAACTTTAATACCAAAAAGGGTATGCTAGTAATTTTTATGTATCATTAAAAACAAATGTGTAACTCATAATTACTTAACTAGTCAATTAGATTTTCCCATTAAAGACACAACTAAATCTCTCTTTTGAAAATCATTTAATAATTTTGGTGTACTATCATTTTGAAGGTTTACAAATGTTTTATCTAATCCTATGGATGATGAATATCTTGTTATTTACAAGAGTACAGTGACGAAACTAGTAAAAACCTCTTGTATCCATATGAAGTGTGGGCACGTACGTACACACATACATACGTAGGTACGTATGTACCTACGTCCCTACGTGTGTACGCCCCTACGTACGCACATATACACATGCATACGTAGGTGCGTACCTACCTACGTCCCTATGTGCTGATATACCTACATGCCTACGTACGTATGTCTCTACGTGCGTAGGTACCTACGTGCCTACGTATGTTCATGCCTATGTAATTATGAAAATATATACATTCATCAAGTGTATGGCGTACGCATGAGTTTCATATATGTTGTGTAGCATGTTTTTTTATGTGTTAATTTTTATTTCGAGTATGTTCTGTTTGATGCATGGGACAAACAAAAACATAATCAATAACCTATATCAAATTGATTTTTATATATGACGTACTCCCAATTCAACCGATTGAATCAAACTCTCAAATCATATACATACACATTAACCAAAAATTTAAATAAATAAATAAATAAATAAGTTTAGTTAATATAAATTAATATGTAACTCTCCATGAATTATTACCTACCATATATAAAACAAACCATTTTTACTAGTATACACCTATCTATATATAAAAACAAATAATAAAAGAGAATTTGTGCTTGGTTCAATTGACTTCTCGCAATAATAAACACTTCTGAAATTAACCAAATCCAATATATATGTGTGTGTGTGTGTGTGCGCGTGTGTGCGTGTGTCATACGCCAACCTAAGGCGGAAATGCCGGGGCATGATCCGATTGCTCACAGCTCGAAGATACTCTCATGAATATAAATGACAATATCTAATTAATTAATTTATTCAAGAATACAAAAATATCCAATTACAATTCAAGTAAATAAATATATAATTTTAAATCTATGTTTGTCTTCGTTAAAACCCTAAGGTCTTTCTAAATGTCCATACTTCAACTTCAAGCAACCTGCATATGCGTAGAAAACAAAGTTTGTCAACATAAAGTTGAGCGAGAATATCACCAGTTTTGCATGTCAACTTAAAATAAGCATAACGTGATAAAAGCGGTAAATATAATCAAACCATAAACGCGTATGTAGACCGTTGCCAAGTGAATCGGGCGTTGGTTAATAGCATGAGCACCCAATACATGGGAATACGATGAACCTCTCCAAATATACGAATGAATGAATATCGACACAATATACGAATGAATGAATATTAACACAAGTAAGCATGTAACACGTATATTTGATTAAGTCACTCACAATTACACGTATGCATTTGTTTGAATATATATATAGTAAGAAATACGGATAGGTACGCATATGTCCCTAAAACATTTAGAAAAAGTGGTAAAATAGGGGAATGATAAAACTCACCTTAGATTAACGATAAACGAATATAAATACAAATAAGCGAGTTAACGAATAAGCGAGTTGTCCACTACACGTCAAACGATATAAACAATTCAGAATCTAGAATTTTGAGTTATTATAATATAAGTAAAAATGAACTTGTTGTCGCTGGAATCAATCCAAGCGGATGTTTAGAATTTAAGTTATGTTTGTTTTAAGATTTAAGTGAGCCGGTATTGACCAGAATCCGAACAGTGAGTCAGAAGTTGGGTTTTGGTCAGTAGCCTTAAAATTTCATTATGAGAATAAAATTCTTCTGGACCGAACTTTGAATCCAACCAAAACTATGAGAAAACGTTAAGTCAAACTAGTTGACTATTTTGCTCTTTAACGAGTTTTAAACGATTTGACCAATTAACACCCTTCAATCACCGAAATTGATTGAAGGTTATTGACTAGGGAATGTTAATGAGCGATTTCTATGTTTACAACTTACTTGGAATGTGAAAGAATCAAGAGATATGACGAGTCAATGATCCACACGTATGCAAAGTCAAACGTACAAACATTGTATCTTTAATGGATAAGCAAAAACTGAAGGATTTGATGATGATCAGAGGTAGGTGACGGATGGGATTAGTGAGTTAGGGTATGAGGAAGTTTGTGTTAGGAGAATTATGATACGTTTATATAGAGATTACCAAAACGAACCATATTTAGTATATTTACTCGTTTAGGAAACTGAATCGTGTTTTAATGATAAAATCAACCTAACATGCACACATAATTAAATCTTGTAGAAGGGGTAATGTATGTGGATATTTATTTTAGTTATATTAGTTTTCTTGGACCTTAATTCACTCGATTTATGCTTAAAATAAGTTATTCGGATGCTAAAAACGAACTAGGAAGGAAAATAAGTTAAACGATTTGTGCAGACACCCCAAGGCGCCGTGCGGTGGGCCTAAGCCACCCCACCACATGGTGCTCCCGCCAAAATGAGAGGGAGTTTCAAATTTGACACTTTTGGTCCTTTTGGTTTGAGAATTGGATAAATAATGAATCTTTAATACATAAATTAAGAATTGAACATCATTTAAAGTATGAAGGGCCTAAAATGAATATTAGAAACTTAATGTCCTATAAATATTTGATTTTGATTAATATTAAAGATCTAAAAATGTTTCGTTCGAGTTAAACGTAAGCGAATACGGATTTAGAAAATCCAAAATGTTACAATATATATGAAATTGAGCCGTATCCGGATCTAGTTCAATGATTACAACGTATGATTCGAGTTATACGGTTAGGAGAATACAATTACGAGAACGAGAATGCGTGTGTGTGTTTCTGGAGTGAATTGGAGAAAGTAACGAGAGGATTTCTCAATAATCACAATTCTCATTACTTTAGATATAATTATAGAAGTACATATAGATGATAGGGTCATTCGTTAAACATCACTTAACGAATGACACTCATTCGTTATCAAATACATTAAATAGACGAATGGCCCCACATTTGTTATCTCATTCCTTAACATACTTAACGAATGAGATTTACATTAAGCGAATAGGTCACATTCGTTAAGCTATAACGAATGTGCCCTACATTATTAAAACTAATATAATAATACTTTTATAAAGACCAAGACGTAAAACCATGTATCAACAAACCCTCTCGTCTCGAGCTCTTTATAGTGTTCAAAATACTTTAACCAATAAATCTTTTGGTCTTCCATTCAGTACAGCTGTGAATCTTGAATGCATAACAGACTCGAACAACCCGCTGAAACTGCACTGCAAGCTCATAATCTCGAACTTCAGCCCACCGAATCTAGTTATGATATAATGCATCGTTGTCGGATTCGGATAAATTAACCAACCACATTGGATCGATTACTCGTATAAATTCCGTTTTCAATCCCGATCCCAAAACAATAACAACTTCACTCATTCTGTTATCATAGTACCATCGATTGAACGTGTTAAACAGACTTTGAGGAAAGGTTTTTACCAGGACCTTCTTCATTGTCTTTGGTGGTTTAATCTGTAAGATCATCTTCCTCCAGCCGATGCGTGGATCAATTTAATCAATTTATTTGTGTGTCAGCACCTGCGGCTTGAAGAATTTGAATCCGCAACGAGTTTCATGCAAAAGATGTTGATAGAACCAATTGGCCCAGTGATTGTTTCCTCAATTAATGAAAGGTCGGTTGGCCAATGTTCTAACATCCCACCGTAGCATGGATAACACGTCAATGTTACGTTTAAAGTAATAAATATCGTGTTCCCATTTCACCACGCATACCTTAAGCTCCGAGTCGTATAACCAAGAAACAATATTACCTTTAACCGATATCGGGCTCACGTACTTCTTCATCTGGTATGCAGATGCTCGAACTTTCACTTGTCGGATTTCTTCACGTTCGTTGTAGCGGAGAGTCTCGATCATCTTGTTCATCCGTTCAACATTATGCCCAAACATACCATCTAAAGCACTCTTTTTCCTCTTCTCTACCACTGTCTCAGCACCCTTATTCCACCTTTTTCGTTCTTGTCTCAAACGCTCTTCTGCGGCATCAAAATGTTCTGTAGTAAAGAATGGAATTCCAAACTCAGAATCTTTTCTCGTGTATATATCTGGATATTCCTCTGCAGTCACGTCTTCTACTTCGACCTCGCCATAATTAGATGGCGTATTCCCACGTGGAATACCCATATTTACATTAGGCTCGAATTCAACCTCCACATCAACAGTTTTACTCAACTCCTCAACTTCATTCTCGTTTAGACCCAGAAGTAGAGCGATTTATTCTTTTGGTAACGAGTGATCAACAAACTCGCCCTCTTCGATCTCATCGGTGCTTACCATACTCTTCACAATTCCATCCATACCAACAAACAAGATCATATTAGCCGCAATCATATTGATCGGCTTAACGTTCATATAATCCTTATATGGTATGATCTGCAAGTTGTTCCCTCCAGTACTACCAGCCTCAGCCTGTTTACCTGACGGCTATGTAGCACCGCCCGGCTGCTAGTCACTACTACCTTCACCCATATCATCTAGATCTTGATCATCACCTTTTAGTTTCCTCAGTTCATCTTCTTTACAAGTGAGCTGTTTATTCAACCTCTCCCCCCTGAGCAGCAACAAGGGCCTTTAAATCCTTGTTTTCTTTCTGAATGAATTGGATATGTCGATACATATTACGCTGCTCAAGCCTCATTTGTTCTTGAAACGTCCTGTCCGCGGCCATCTTAGTTTGTTGCAAATGTATCAGATTCAGAAGCTGGAACATCTGTGCTTGAGGCGACATCAGATAAACATTTGGGGCAACAGGCTACAACGGACCCTAAGGGCGATTGAATGCCGTAAATGAATGCTCAGGCCGTTGCATCATAGATGGACTACCCGGAGCCATCATTTGAACTTGCGGTCTCGGCATAGCCGATAATACTGTCTGTGGAATCTCCCCAAATCTTGGATTAACAAAAGTAGTAGTCGTCAACATGATAGTCGGAGAAAATTGAGTAGTAGGTATCATAGGAGTCAGAACTGGAGAAGTAGGAATCACAGGAGCAGGTACAGAAATAGGTATAGACGGTCTGATAACAGGAATCGCCTGGCTGACTCGGTATCTCAATATCAGTTCCCCGTCTAACCCTTTGTTTCTTTGGTTTCTCTACTTTCTCAACCATTGGCTCTTTACCCTTTCTCTTACGAATATCTACACTGCTTGGACCTCTGCTTGGACCCTGACCAGCACCACCACCATCATGACCACCACCTGCATCACCATCACCACCTTCACGCTCCGAATCTAAATTGTCATGAGCCTAGTAATCATTAGGTGGGGCAATATAGTCAATGTTGACTAGGTGTCCTTTCAAACGTTTATATCGTGGTCGATCATGTAATGGTTGTCCACGATGAGTCCTGATCCTCCTCATTGTATCAAAATTCATATGCTCAAGTATCATAAGATCAGCCCTATTCGTCGGATCTTTCACTAAATCTGGCTGCAAGTCGTTGATGATCAGCTGTAGAAAACATGGATACATAAAGAACTTGTTCGAACGGGTTGTGTAGTTCTCCTTCAAGTGATAAAATACCATTTCTGAGAAGTTAAATGGCTTGTTGAGAACTAACGCCACAAAAGCTGACAACAACATTATTCAACACTCATCATAACCCCCTTTTCTTCTACCAAGGCAATGTATAAGTACGTGTATCAGGTGCTTATATTGTTCACATAAATACGCCTTATTATACATAGTTCAATCCATATCACCCTTATACCTCACACGACCAAACAATCCCCTGGTCGAAGATCTATCAAACTCACATCGGTCATCTACTGTATCTCTAAAACCCAATACATCCCTGATCACTGGAACATCAACCACTACTGGTTTACCCTGTACCTCGGCCTCTATCTGGTTTCCCCTCAACGTATCTAGCGGTATCCCAGAAAGCGCCTATGATACTCTGATATACAATAGTGTCTGTGGAGATAGCCATGTAGATCCTTGCTCGATTCAGATAGTTGATAATATCACCAAACATATGAGATCCAAAGAAGTTGTCTTTGTCACACCCCAACCTAAGGCAGAAATGTCGGTGCGTGATCCGATTGCTCACAGCTCGAAGATACTATCATTGAATATAAGTGATAATATCTAATTAATTATTTTATTCAAAGTATACACACGTTACTCAAATACAACAAACAATTTAAAATACTCGAATTTAAGCTCAAATAAAGATTAACTTGATTATATCCTAAGGTCCTGTCTACATGTCAAAACTTCAATCTTCAATACAAGCAACCTGCATATGCGTAGAAAATGGAGTTTTATCAACATAAAGTTGAGTGAGAATATCACCACTTTTGACACAACAATATAAATAAGCATAACGTGATAAGTGCGGTAAATAAAATCAAACCATAAACAAGTATGTAGACCATTGCCAAGCGAATCGGGCGTTGGTCAATAGCAGGAGCACCCACTATATGAAAGAATGAATAGTAATCCCAACATATGAATGAATGAATAGTAACACATCATACGAATGAATGAATAGTAACACATCATACGAATGAATGAATAGTAATACAAGTAAGCACGTAGCACGTAAGTTTGATTAAGTTACTCACAATTACACGTATGCATTTGTTTGTGTGTATATATATATATAGTACGAAATACGGATAGGTATGCATATGTCCCCAAAACGATTTGAAAAGTTATAAAAAAGGGGAATGATAAACTCACCTTAGATTAATGACAAACGAATATAAACACGATTAAGCGAGTTAATGAATAAGCGATTTGTCCACTACATGTCAAACGATATAAACAATTCAGAAACTGAGATTTTAGGATATGATAATACATATAAAAACAAACTCGTCGCTGCTGGAATCAATCCAAATGGACGTTTAGAATTCATGTTATGATTGTTTTAAGATTTAAGCGAGCTGGTACTGACCAGAATCCGAACAGCGAGTCAGAAGTCGGGTTTTGGTCAGTAGCCTTAAAAATTTCACTACGAGAATAAACGTCTTCTGGACCGAACGTTGAATTCGACCAGAAGTATGAGAAAACGTTAAGTTAAACTAGTTGACTATTTTGTTCTTTAACGAGTTTTAAATGATTTGACCAGTCAAAACCCTTCAACAATCGAAATTGATTGAAGGTTTTTGACTAGGGAATACGTATGAAAGATTTATATGTTTACAACTTACACGGAAAGTGCAAGGATCAACAGAAACGATGAGTCAAAGGTTGGTGCACAAGCAAAGTCAACCGAATAAGCGTGTATCTTCAACAATAATGCAAAAACCGAAGCGTATTAAGAGAGGCAGAAGGTGGGATGGCTAGAGCAGCTTCTCTAGGGTTCATGTAAAGTTTTGTGGCTGGAAATTATGATGTGTTTATATAGAGATTACAAAAACGAACCATATTTAGTATATTTACTAGTTTAGGAAAACCAAATAAGAGTTTAATGATCAAATCGATGAAATAAGCCAAAAGATTTCATGCTTGATCAGTAATATAAGGGTATGGACTTGTATTTTAGTTAATATCCTTTTCTTGGACCTTAATTCACTCGATTTATGCATAAAGTAAGCGATTTACATGCTAAAAACAAATTAGGAAACAAAACAAGCTATTTAATGAGAAAATATGGTACAATAACTAACAAAATTTATCTTAGACACCAAGAAAACGAAATTGGACCAGCTACAAAATTTCTTGGAGTTTAAGTTTCGTTAATTTAATCGAAAATAGGATAGAATTGGCAAAATTAGTCCCTCTAGTTCCCGAAAATGCGATTTTTAGCCGTTTTAAGCGATTTTAAAGGTTTCTAAGGATTATTTGGCATGATTGATAGTTATGGAATTATAAAATAAGTTAAACCAAGTTAAATACAAGTTTTAATTAGTTCAAAAGATCCGAATTACATTCTCGAATCAGTTTAAACAAATACGAAAAATCCGAGATGTTACAGTCTCCCCTACTTTAAGGAATTTCGTCCCGAAATTAAGGAAAACTAGAACACTATTATTTTTGAAAATAATTAAACTTTTAAGGAAAATATCATAACATAGAACTTCTAATAATCGGAGCAACGCTTCAAATAACAATCCGATAGGGGCATTTATATGTAGAATGTACCAGCGGCGTATCTACCATGTCCTTATTATCTCATCATTTGTACCGTTACCCAAGCTATCTTAGGCATCATTTGTACCGTTACCCAAGCTATCTTAGGTTCTAAATCATGACACACAATTGTATGTATTTTGATTCCCATGCGAGGATTTGAATAATTATGTTCCGGACCATAATTACTCTTATCGTCGGATGGTCCACATAACTCGTTTCATCATGTGGGTTATAAAACATTTAAAACCATCATTTTGAAAGAAGCAAACGTTTTGAAAAATTTTTAAATTCAAGAGATATTTAATAAATGTTCGAGTTTGATTAATAAAATAAGGTAAGTTCTAAATATCTTTTGCTTATGAAGGAAACAAATTTCATGAAATTAATGTTATTTATGAATTGTGGTAATCGAAACTAAGGAATTGAGGTACAGGTACAAAATTCTAGTAAGTCTACCTTGATGAAAGGAATTTTATTCAGACGATAAAATGCAAAAAAGTTAATTTATAACAAATCTTTAAATAATTAATAGCATGCGGAATCTTTTAAGATCGTATTCTTTAGGAATGAAGTTCTTAAGATCGAGAGTATAAGTTTAAACATAGTTAACAAAAATTTTGATGAGTCGAGTTTGGTTAGTTTAAGAACTTAAAGAGAAGTTAATATAACGTCATAGCTTTTCAAGTTTGTGGTGTTGAGATTAGATTAATTCGATTAATATATTCTAAAATATTATAATACTTAGTAATTAATGATTTAATTATTAATGATAATACGAAGATATACATATTTGAATTAAATTGTTAATAGATTAAACTGGGAAGCGGATATTCCTGATCACCGAGATAGTCCTATTCCAATTAAATCTTTAAAATTAGATAAAATATAAAGTAGGTAATTGAAGATATTAAATTATATTAAATTGGGAATTCGTAGATTTTTCCTTTTTCACAAAATCGTTATAAATATTGGAAATATGTAAATTGAATTATTGATAATGGAAATTTAAGTAAATAACAAATTTTAAATTAAAGTGAAGCATATAATAAAGTAAGATAAATGCGAGGCTAGAAATGCATGAACCACCATGACTATTCTAACAACTACGAATTTATCATTTAAAACGTTCAAGATTCTCAAGGTGTATCAAAAATCAAAGTAAGGGGTTGAAGTATTTACGAACCAACGTTTACTTTCAACTAATTAACGAACTTAATCAATAAATAAAGTGAGTGATGGGTTTTAATGGAGATTTATCAAAAAGTCAATTTAATGATAAAGTTAAATTAGTTAATGATGATTTTTAATTTAAAAATGAAAATTAAATTTAGAGGAGAATAATAAAATTTACCATAATTGAATTTTAATAATAAAGATTTATAAAATGGAAGAAGTTGTGAAAACTAACATGAAGTTGAGCAAAGACAGGAAGTAATAAAATATTTATAGTTAAAATTTAGGGTAAGGATTTAAATGCATTTAGAAATTTATAGTTTGAGAATATGGATATAAATAAGAAAAAATTATTTAAATAATATTTGACGGATATGAGTTAGTATAATATTTCTTGTTCGGTGTATCTTAGTTTTATCGAGATTAACGGAATACAACAGCAACTCCTTGTTAATTCTAGTAGTCGAACGACAATCACGAGAAGCAGGTGAACAACATTAATTACGATGATTGATTCCTAGGAAAGACATTCTATGAGGACCAAAGATGAAACCTTATAAGTTGATGGGTAAGTTGTGGAAATGAGTTGATGTTGAATAATAGAGAAGTGTAATAGCATTGTGCAAATGATGACTTGAGGACGAGTCGGGATTTAAAATAATGTTTTATAAAATTTTCCAAGAATAAAATAACCAAACATATAAAACGAGTTGACCTCCCATGAGCTTTCCATGGCAATTTGAATGGCCAAACTAAATAAAGCAACATAAAGTTTGTGAATTGGCCTCCCATGAGCATTCCATGGCATTTTGATGGCCCAATTGAAATAACGTGTAATAAACAATTGAGTTGTTCAGCCCATGAGCGTGTACATGGCATTTAACTGACCCAACTAATTAACGAATTATCGAATCAATGGAGTTGTTCGGACCATGAGCGTTACATGGCATTTAACCGACCCAACTAATTATTGAATCAACGAATCAAATAAATTTAAAATAACTAAAAAACACAATTTGGAAGTATAGCCGTTTAGCCGGTTATGTTTACCACACAACCGTTTAGCCGGTTACGAGTACCACTTAAAGTTATGGTTGTACGACATTTGTCATACCCCCATGCTTCAAGGTGAAAGAGCAAAAACAAAACATGGGAATTCTTAAGGAATTTCCCACAATAAAAGATAATATACTAAAATAAAAGATTTAGAAAAATATTTTGAATGTGAGGCATAGAATCGGATTGTGTGTGTGTGCAATAAATAGATAAGATACAAAATAAAATAATTAATTTAATTAAGCTGTAAACAATTAAATAGCACATAAGACAGTTTAGATAAGCACGTATAGGGTTCCTAATCATATGTCTAGGACAATTTCTAATGACCTATCTTATAACCTTCGGCTCTGATACCAATCTGTCACACCCCGACCTAAGGCGGAAATGTCGGGGCGTGATCCGATTGCTCACAGCTCGAAGATATTATCATTGAATATAAGTGACTATCTAATTAATTATGTTATTCAAAGTACACACATTACTCAAATACAATATACAATTTAAAATACACGAATATAAGCTCAAATAAAGATTAACTTGATTATATCCTAAGGTCTTGTCTACATGTCAAAACTTCAATCTTCAATACAAGCAACCTGCATATGCGTAGAAAATGGAGTTTTATCGACATAAAGTTGAGTGAGAATATCACTAGTTTTGACACAACAATATAAATAAGCATAACGTGATAAGTGTGGTAAATAAAATCAAACCATAAACAAGTATGTAGACCGTTGCCAAGCAAATCGGGCGTTGGTCAATAGCAGGAGCACCCACTATACGAATGAGTGAATTGTAATCCCAACATACGAATGAATGAATAGTAACACATCATATGAATGAATGAATAGTGATACAAGTAAGCAAGTAGCACGTATGTTTGATTAAGTCACTCACAATTACATGTATGCATTTGTATGAATATATTTTATATATATATATATATATAGTATGAAATATGGATAGGTATGCATATGTCCCCAAAACGATTTGAAAAGTTATAAAATAGGGGAATGATAAACTCACCTTAGATTAATGACAAACGAATATAAACACGATTAAGCGAGTTAATGAATAAGCGATTCGTCCACTACATGTCAAACGATATAAACAATTCAGAATATGAGATTTTAGGATATGATAATACATATAAAAACAAACTCGTTGCCGTTGGAATCAATCCAAACGGACGTTTAGAATTCAAGTTAGCTTGTTTTAAGATTTAAGTGAGCTAGTACTGACAAGAATCCGAACAGTGAGTCAGAAGTTGGGTTTTGGTCAGTAGCCTTAAAATTTCGTTACGAGAATAAGCGTCTTCTGGACCAAGTTAGTTTGTTTTAAGATTTAAGTGAGCTGGTACTAACCAGAATCCGATCAGCGAGTCAGAAGTCGGGTTTTGGTCAGTAGCCTTAAAAATTTCATTACGAGAATAAACTTCTTCTGGACCGAACGTTGAATCCGACCAGAAGTATGAGAAAACGTTAAGTTAAACTAGTTGACTATTTTGTCCTTTAACGTGTTTTAATCGATTTGACCAGTCAAAACCCTTCAACCACCGAAATTGATTGAAGGTTATTGACTAGGGAATATGTATGAAAGATTTCTATGTTTACAACTTACACGGAAAGTGAAAAGATCAACAGAAACGATGAGTCAAAGGTTGGTGCACAAGCAAAGTCAACCGAATAAGCGTGTATCTTCAATAATAATGCAAAAACCAAAGTGTATTAAGAGAGACAGAAGGTGGGACGGCTGGAGGAGCTTCTCTAGGGTTCATGTAAAGTTTTGTGGCTGGAAATTATGATTTATTTATATAGAGATTACAAAAACGAACCATATTTAGTATATTTACTCGTTTAGGAAAACCGAATAAGAGTTTAATGATCAAATCGATGAAATAAGCCAAAAGATTTCGTGCTTGATCAGTAATCTAAGGGTATGGACTGGTATTTTAGTTAATATCCTTTTCTTGGACCTTAATTCACTCGATTTATGCCTAAAATAAGCGATTTACATGCTAATAACAAATTAGGAAACAAACTAAACTATTTAATGAGAAAATCTTGTACAATAACTAACAAAATTTGGCTTGGACACCAAGAAAACGAAATTGGACCAGTTATAAAATTTTTTGGAGTTTAAGTTTCATTAATTTTATCGAAAATAGGAAAGAATTGGCAAAATTAGTCCTTCTAATTCCCAAAAATGCGATTTTTAGCCATTTTAAGCGATTTTAAAGGTTTTGAAGGATTATTTGGCATGATTGAAAGTTATGGAATTATAAAATAAGTTAAATACAAGTTTTAATCAGTTCAAAAGATCCGAATTATATTCTCAAATCAGTTTAAACAAATACAAAAAATCTGAGATGTTACAGTCCTCGAGAAACGCGCAAATGTTGTGTTTTTCGTCCCACGGAAACAACACTGGTTCATGCTCTGGTTCTGCTTGTTCAGCCATATTCACCTCTTGCTCAGGTTGTTGTTCAGTTACGGGAGCTGGAACGTTTTCGTCTGCCATACTGTGAAAAACGAATACATTAATATTTAAAAATTCCAAAATGAACTTTCTGTTTAACGAATAGCACTTCATTCGTTAGAAGTATCTTTAACGAATAAGCTTCACTCGTTACATTAACGAATAAGTCTTTCATTCGTTACATTAGCGAATAAGCAATTCATTCGTTATATTAACGAATAGACAAGTTATTAGATATATTAGCGAATAAGCAAGTTATTCTCTACATTAACGAATAAGCCCTGTCATTCGTTACTTTAACGAATCAGAAAGGTCATACGTTAATTAAACACCCGATTCGTTATCAACATAATGAATAGCTTATCATTCGTTAACTCTTAACGAAAGATACGTTATAAGTTTATTCGACTCTCCTAGTCAAAGTCAAAATTAACCATGAACAATAGGAAGTCAAAAACGATCCAATTAACCATCTGATAACATCAAAACAATCTATAAATCCCTAATTAATTATTAATACCAACATCGATTGCAACCTAATATCTTAGATTACTTCTGATTATCATATTGCTATCAGCTTTTATAAGATTTATGGTGCAAATCGGTTCAGTTTATTAATTCATCAATTAAGCACTGATTAACAGTCTAAATCATCAAAAATTGATTTTCATGAATTCGTCGATACCTATGGATCGATGAAAGAACAGTTAGACTGTGAAAAATAGAAGATTAGGATTATAAGAAAAATTCGGCAGAGTAACGTTTAGGAAAGCGATGAAATAGTGCCTGGGTATTATAAATACCCAGCAATAATTTCACGAATCCCAATGCTATTCATGATTTCAAACTAACGAATGAGGTCCTTATTCGTTACTTTAAAACTGTTATTCGTCAAGACTTCACAAAAAACTTGGCCATTCATTAACATTTCATGAATAAGTTAAATTAATCAATCATTCGTTAGTACAGTGCATAAATGATCACATTCATTATCGGATAGCGAAGCGAATGTGCATCCATAACGAGGTCATACGTTATGGTGTTTAACGAATGTCTAGTCATTCATTATACTGTAGTAGCGAATGATCATTACTTTTTAACGAATGAATAAGATTTCTTTCCAATGAATTAAATAATCACTTAAATCCAATTAGGGTTTCAAAGTGATATTACTTTAATATTTTTTACATTAACCGACCAATCAATGATTGGTAATCCTTAAATTAAGCGGGCATACTTTAAAATTCAATACGTTAAGCACAAAATAACTTAAATTTTAGGGAAAACTTTTTCATTTTCATCTTGAATAGTGCGCTCGCTCGGTAAAATCGAAAATAAAGAAGAAATAAAATCTTTTTGATTTTTCTAAATTTATATCAAAACACACTTAAAATCCTTTTTTAATTTTCATTTTTCAAACAAAAACAAAAAAAATGAAATATGAAAATGTGAACACAATGAAAGTAAAGCAATAAAGCAGTACATATTTTTATGATTTCGAGCAGGGAATCATATTGACTGATGACGTTCTAAGCTACACATCAATTTCGATCTTATTATGCACATAATCCAATGATGATTGCAGATATAATTGCCCTCTTAAACTTTACACAGACTTGTCAGTAACTTTACGATATGTTTAAGATTCAATTAAGCGCAAATCATATGTGGACCCCACCTATCAGACATAACATTTCTATCTCTTATACAGTGAATTTTCACGTGTACGTTTATATCTTGAATATAGAATTTGATTAACTATGACTCATGCAAAAATAGAAAAGTAAAAATAAAGCAGAACATAAAAATTTTTCCTTAAGATCGGTATTACTACACGCAGATAAGGTTCCATTTGAACAAAATAAAAAAAATACAAATAAGTTGAAAGTGCATAAAGTCTTAACAATCAATTCGGATAATTCTGTATTATCGCGTGGAGAAATTCCAAGACTTTATACGAAACACCAAGAAAATAAAGTAGAATATTAGAATCTTAAACCTCAGGTCAGATAATCTTATCACGCAAGAGACGATCCAAGATTTGAGCAAAAATAAAGAAAAAAGAAAGTTGAATTTCTTTGTAAAATAACAAGAAAAATAAAATGAATTTCTTTGCAAAATCTACGCATGTACACAAAGTAATCATTTAAATTTTTGATTTTCAAATTAGCTATAGAAACATGCGTCAAGATGTTGTACCACTAAATTCGGCGATCGTTATATTTATATCTTATCAGTCCCTATATAGTCTGCCAAGCCTATCTTTGCATATCATATAGCTTGTCTTACGACAATTTTTCAATCTAGTTTATTCATGTGCTAGATCCATCAGGTGTGAAGAAGCTCAGCTTTGAATGGAATAAAATAGAATGTGTATGTTGATAGGAATGAAATAGAATGTTTACGTTCAGTAAAAATGGGTGAGTGAAGAAGCTTAGCTTTGATTCCCTACTGCTCAAGTTTGAGCCCTTTCAGCTCAGTTTTGAGCCACCCCTACTCACGTTCAAGCATATTGACGTGAGGTCAAAGTCCAACTCAAATTTAATCCCAATTATACTAATTAGCTATTGGTAAATGGGTATCGAACAGAGGGAATTTGTGAAAAATGTGTTTACTATGTAGTTTATGAGCTTACAAAAATAAAAATAAAATGCAAAATGTAATCTCAAAGTTTAGTTTGTTTATTTTTAAGAACTGAAAGCAAATTGCAATTAACAAGAAAGTTTGTAAATGATTAAATAAAAGAGTATTCCTCTTGGGTTTCTGGTTTTCACATGACAACGAATGTTAATGTTCACCAGAAAGAACCACAAAAACGTGGTTCGTATATGTGCAATTGTTTGTGGTTAAAAGGAACTAGGAACTCGGATTCATAAAACGCGAGGTTGTTACGCAATAACCAATTAACATTGCCAACCCAAATCCCTCCCACTAAATCTCAATTGCCAATGTCACCAAGAACGTATGGATCCAAATCTAGGTTAAACAATATTAACAAATTACAAACAATCACACAAACACCATAATAATCCAAATCACAATTGATTAGACTACTATTCCAGAAATTAAAGAACAATTGACATAGTTGTCTTGCAGTTAAACCTTACACCCGAGAGAAACACGAAGGAGATTAGCCATTCATTATTTGGATGATCATATGAATATCAAATCCGAATCCCTAATTGATTATAGCTTCAATATTCTCTTAGAAATCCTTAAACAAGTGTTCTTGAGCCCCCCAAAATCACCTCAAAGACGTTTGTGTTCGGAAACAATCAAAAAGATAATGAAAAGTTTCATAAAAATTAACATATATGGTGTAATCGTCATTTAGAGCTGGTTCTACTGTAAGCTACGGTGGCTACCGTAAGCTTTCTTTCCACGGTAGGCATCTTTCGCCAAAATCTCTACCGTAGCTTACGGTGAGCTTACGGTGGCCACCGTAAGCTACGGTAGCTTCAGCAACTTCTTAATTCTCCTTGTTCCTTTGACCTTGTTGTTTACTTCATGTTCGATTCTCTTGTTCGCTTTCACCGTGCTACCTTCGAGCACCTTTTCATGCCTCTTATACCTATAATAACAAAGTACGCCGTAGTAATCTAATTCCTTAAAGTTAAATAGTTAAGCACACGATTATTATTATATTTATAACGATTAAGGGTTACCCTACGGTCTACTCGTGAACAACAAAACCTTGTCGATATCTCTGAAGATCTTTTATTATGGTTAACGCATGAGACACTTCACCGGTATCTCCACTCTTAACGAAAATAATTGGTTTTTTCCCTTGATCATGTTTATATTACTTTAGCACACCATATAGGTTATAAGAATTGTTTTACATAAAGGTGGCAATATGAGTGGGTTGGTTGGATATGGGTAATGGGTTAGGATGGGATTTTAAAATAGAGGGTTAGGATGGGTATGGGTCAAGATGGGTAAAGTTAATCCATCTTGACCAAAGTAAAGGTTAAAATGTAAAGGGTTTCAAAAACTCCTCAAAAACATATTCAAAAAATTTAATAAAAAATTAATAACTCAAAATATAAATCAAAAATGCAAAATGTAAAATAACTAAAATGTCTTCGCCATTGTCCTTGTTTCATTAAAAAAAACTCGGTTTTGTCTTGGTTTAGGCTCATTTTTTTGGTTCATTTTTGCTTTTTTTATCGTTTTGGTATCTATTCAGTTTCAATGTTTTCGGTTTTTGTTCGGTTTCGATTTCTCGTTTTCATTCGGTTTAGGATGGATATGGGTCAAGATGGGTAAAGTTAACCCCCATCTTGAACTAACTAAAGGTTAAAATACAAAGGGTTCAAAAAATATTCAAAAAAATTAATAAAAAAATAATAACTCAAAATATAAATCGAAAATGAAAAAGAAAAATAACGAAAATGTTTCTCCCGTCTTCCTCGTTCATTAAAAAAACCGGTTTTGTCTCGGTTCAGGTTCAATTTTTCTTTTCTTTCGCTTTGGTTTTGTTTTTTTTTTATTTCGGTTGGTTTCGGTATATCTTCGGTTTCGATTTCTCGGTTTCTATTCGGTTTCGTGGGTTTTGTTTGAAACAAAATTGGATGAAACTTGTTTTAGTCCATTCTAACCCATAAACAAAACCCATTCTAACCTATAACCAAAAGTCACTAACATTTTCCCACCCCTTCGTGACCTGCAAAATTCTTTTGATCTATCATCACCCATCTTAATTTTAAAAGTTATCCAAATTGACCCAAAACAACCCAAATGGGTTTGTTTTGCCACCCTTAGTTTTACATCACCATTGGAGTTTGAAGTTCAAAAAAACACATAACTATGAGTTTCTATTGAAAATAAAATAAGTCTAAAAATAAAAAGTAAATGAAATAGAATAAGAGAGAATTAGGGTCAAACCCCCATTACCCTACTCTTATTCTAAAGTCACAATCTTTAATATGTATAAAAAAATAGTTTGAAAAGAATGTTGGTAGATGCATTGATTTAATATTGATTTGTTACAAAAAATGAAGACATTGTCATATAAAAAGATGATGTAAAGTTTTGCTTTTAAAAAGATGACCCTATCTGCCCACCTACATAACCCTTTGGGCTAACTCTTAGATATCTTTTGAAGTATTTAAATATTATTTATGTTTAACATATTATAAAAAGTTTTTAAGGCTAGATGTCCTCAAACGAGTCTCTTCTTGGTCAACAGTTTTAGCAACGAGACCCTTATTGAGGTATCCTTTAACAAATGGATCATTTCCTATCAAGATCCCTTAAAAGAGAGAAACCCTTACTGAACAATTCCTTTAGAACAAATCCCCTTACTGAACAATTCCTTTAGAACAAATCCCCTACCTAACAATTCCTTCAGAATGAAGCCCCTGCTGCTCAATCGCTTCAAAACAAAGTCCCTTACTGAATAATTTCATTCAGAATGAAGCCCCATACTGAACAATCACTTCAGAACAAAGTCCCTTACTTAACAACACCTTCGAAATGAAGCCCCTTACTAAACAAGTGCTTTAGAAGAAAGTCCCTTACTTACCAACCCCTTCAAAATGAAGACCCTAACTAAACAATTGCTTCAACAAAAAGTCACTTACTTAACTACCCCTTCACAAAGAAGCCCTTTACTAAATAATTGGTTTAGAGCAAAGTCTCTTACTTAACTACCCCTTTACAACGAAGCCCCTTACTAAACAATTTATTTAGAACATACCCCCTTACAAAACAATTTCTTCAGAAAAAATTCTCTTACTAAACCATCTCTTCTGAACGATCCCCCCCCCCCCTACTAAAAAATCTCTCCAGAATAAACCCCATTACAAAATAATTCCTTCAGAACCTGGTCCATTACTAAGCCATATCTTCTGAATGAAGCCCCTTAATAAATAATCTCCAAAACATGCCCCCTTACAAAATAATTCCTTTAGAAAAGGTCCCTTATTGAATCATCTCAATGAAGTCTCTTGTTAAATAATCGCCTCAAATGAAGCCCCTTACTAGACCGTCTCTCTAGAACGAAGCTTTTTGCCCAACTATTCCTTCATAACGAAGCCCATTGCAAGACAATCCATTCATAATGAAGCTCATTCCAAAACAATCCCTTCATTACAAAACCTCCTCCAGAAAATCCATATTGAAGCCCCTTGCAAACCATTTCATGACAAATCCCGTCACAACAGATTATAGGGATGCAATGGTTTTGTTCGATTCACAGGGAGCATGTAACAATGAGCCATGTTACAAGAATTATTGCCAAAGAAGACGATTCTCTTTCCAAGGGATGAGGTGTTTAAAAATTCTCTCCGGGAAGAAAAAAATATCATTTAGGCAAGAGTTCTCTACAAAAGAAAAAAATCACTTCCAGAATTTTTCTCTTAAGAAGTGTATTCCCCCTCTAATAACAGAAGTATTTGAAAAATTCCTTCCATGTGGAAGGAGAGCCTTCTACAACAACATCTCATATTCCAAGAATTTCCTTTTGAAGAAGAAGAGTTCTCTTCCAAAGAATGACAAAATCTTTAGGGAAGGAAAAAACCTCCTGTAGCAACACATTACCTTCCAAGAGTTTCTCATGGTGAATGTAAGATCGCGGATTTTTCGTATTTGTATTCGTATTTTTTTACATGATTTGGGAATGTAATTCAGATATTTCGTCTCAATAAAATCATGCATTTATTAGTAACTAGTTGCTTACTCGCCGCGTTGCAGCGTAGTTTGGCTGCTAACCAAATCCAAAACACAACATGCAAATTTAGGACAGGCAACCAAGGGTGATAATAAACAAAGCAGTTCATTAACGGATCATAAAGAGAACCATCAGCAATCCAAAACACAACATGCAAAACTATCCAAAATACAACATGCAAATTGCTATAGAAAAGTTGTACATGGAATTACCATTTCTTCATGATTATTTATAGAATTATAGTTATTGTCTTAGGACAAAATGAGCAAACACTATCCAAACAAAAAGACAAACCCCTAGGCTAGGAAGGACACCACACTTACATTATAAGCTAAAAAAAATAAGCCAAAAAAAAAAACACATATCTCCCGAACATGTCATCATATTCATACCAAATAATGTTCTACAAAAAAATTCATAAAAAGTCACTAAAAGAAGAAAATAAATAATGTTCATGCAATATTTACACCTAAGCATCAAAACCTTCATCAAACTATCTGTTCCTTTGAGATGCTTCTCATTCTTTTTAACTATTGTAGGCCTACAACGTTTTTATCCATTCAAAGTTTCAACTTTTCATTGTTTTAATGTCAAGATCGTCTTCTTCCACGTCCTACACCTTTTTACAAACTACAACACAACTTACTATCGTACGTTTTCGGTATGTTGAATCCTAGATCAAAGTTATCGACTCCAATAAAGACTGGATTGAAGGTTTCCAGCAAAAGAAAAGGGTTTATCTGATAATGTCATTATTGTTAAGAGGCACTATGACCACTACCTCCCCCTCTCTGCCGGTTACGTGCGAGCACCACAATTGTCGTCACCACTTCGTACCCCGCTATAAAATAGCAGCACCATCCAGCCTGTGACACTACTAGAAAACTAAGCATTTGCTACCATGTTTTCGGTCGCAATTTCCCAGTTGCGACCGTTTTGCAACCAAATATGCGGTAGGAAAAACGAATGTAGCAATTGCTTTATTGCGACCATTTTGCGACTGCTATTATAATTGCGACCAATGGCCGTCGCAAATCTCCAGACCCCTGATGCGGTCGCAAATCTTCCGACACCTGCTGCGGTCGCAAATCTCCCGACCGCTGCTGCCGTCGCAAAATCTTCCGACCCCTATTGCGGTCGCAAATCTTCCGACCGCCGCTGACGTCGCAAAACTTCTGACCGCCGTCGCCATCGCAAATCTTCCGCCACCGCAGTGCGCATTTTCTTTTTTTTTTTTTGTTTTGTTTTTACTTTTGCAAGCTAGAAATATTTTATGATTTATTTTTTGGTTTTGGCAAATATTAATATTCAAAGGAAATTAAAAAAAAAATGTTAGGGATGAGATTGGTACACTACTTGTACCGACCGGTCCCGAAAATCGCAAATTTTTGTTACCGGTACCGGTACCAAAGGTAAAAAGTTCGGGTTTATGTAAGCCCCAAACCCCGGGAACCTACAGTTGATAATCATACAAAACACTTATAAAAATATTTAAACTTGAAAATAGTTCATTCCATTAAAACAACCAATTCAGAGTATAATTCAGCGGAAAACATAAATAATAAAATGAGTTCCCAAAACCCGGGAATAATGCCTAAAACCAATTTAAATGTATTTAAATAAATGTTAAAAAGAGAACGTTTATTATTATTGAAACATCCGACTAAGCATGCTCTCCACCGTCCAAGTAGGTTCGTGCATGTCCAAGCGGTAATGCATCCACCACCTAACCTGAAACTCACACTAACATGCACACAAAGTCAGCTTGAGCTGAGTGAGTTCAAGTTTTAATAAATAACATCAATAATAATAATCATAATAGTCATTCCCAAAGGTTTTAAACTATAAAAAGGATACATCAGTTAGGCCATCATCTTCGATAGATAATCATCCTTATGTATATATACATATACAAACCTACATATAAACATCTTTATAAGTGAATCCCTATATATATAAATATATATATAACATCCAAGTAATAACATCAGGGTCGAGCAAACGTACAACCCAAACACGTAACATCTCATCAACGTATGCAAACACAAAGTAGGCATACGTAACATCCGTAGTCGATAAAGACTACTAACATCGCCAAATATTGGCCATACAATAATATATATACATACGTACTATAACATCCCAAGGCCTACCATATACGAGCAAGCCTATATAAAATAGTTTAAATGTTTCATCAAGAAAAATCGTTTAAGTGTGCATGCTAGCCCAAAACTTAAAAGGAGTTAAAAGGGGCATCATGAACTCACCTGACACGAGACACGGATTCACCACGAGCTAGAGAATCCCTAAGTAATCCCAAGACTCAACCACCTGCCGGTTTACATTCAATCAATACTAATGACATCAAGATGACTCGATTATCCTACGAGACGTTCTAACGGGAGACCTAAAGCCTCGACCTCATCAAACTATATCACAACAGCCCCCGAGGTCTCACATTCACCTAAACGACCATTAGATAATCCCGGAAATAAAGAATTCCCAAATTACCCCAGAAGCACTAGGTGATACCAATACGCGCGTTTTAAGAGTCGTTTAGGCCATTAACATTTAACTCAGCCCCGTGTGGACCCAACATGATAAAATCACAGCCAACAAGTCCACACGACGCTACACGAGTCAAATGGGTCAGTAACTCGCAAGTATAATGCAACAACTATTAAATAAACACAATTGCACGTTGCACCGACCCGTTGGAGTAACTGACAACCAATTCAGCCCCATAACTTATAAAAATGATTTTTCAACAGCGTGTACATCAAACCAAGTGTCCCCGAGCTGAATTGGTCGTTAATCACTTCAACCCTCGCGTTAAACGCATCAAACTACAATTCTAGTCAACCGAACACCATTTTTCAAACAATAACTAGTTGACCAATCTAACGAACCCCAATGAATATGGTTTTTAAGTATGATATACTACACATACCTAGGAGGATTTTGGTGCAAAAACCTCACTCAAATGAAAAGGGTTAGGGTTAGGCTTGTTTATGTTATAAACATTTTTCACATCTGGTCCCTCCAATTATAAAGATTTAACATTTTGGTTGAGAAGTTAAATGATATAACGTACCGGGAAGATGGTCGGGTCAACAAAAGATGCTGGATAACTCCCGAGAAAATACATACTCTACATGCTTAAAATCTTTAAATCCAAAAATTAGCGGGCGTTACAGTTTATTTACCTTTTAAATGTGAAATTTAAAGATCAAGGTATTTTAAGACTTTAACTTGGGAATACGTTTATATTTAGTAAATATCCGTTTATGTTCATTCATTTGTGTTTGATTATATTCATTGAATTAATTTATGTTCGTGAACCATTCGTTAAGCGTATTAACAAGCACACATAGATGAGCACGATCATTTTCTTGATGAACAAACATGACCAAGAAGATCCATTTGTTTTAAGAGTTCATGTTTGTTCATTTAAAGTTAAACAAACAAGCCCTGTTTGTGTTTGTTCAGACTTCCATGCCTAAGTTCTGCTGGCTATCCATGAAAATCAAACTTTGCAACTTTGTCTTGTGCATCTTTCGGCACCGCAAATCCCTGAAATTGAGATTTTAAAGTTAACTAGTCAATAGTAATAAGATTTCTATGCATAAAGTGTTAAGATTTAGACTTTGATGTTCATGAAGTAAACTCGCCTTGAATGCCACTTTATTATCAAGGAAAGATTGCCAATCTGCCTTCATTTCTTTCAAAGGGACCCGGTCATGAGGTCTATCAAAATGAAACAGTGAATGATCATGTTGTAAACATGGATTGAAAACACTACAGAGATTAATGATTATGTGGGACCCACCTCTTTGGCCCTCAAATACAGGGTTCCACTTCTGAAAGGTTTAGCTCCAAGTAAGATGAGTAGACTCTTTCTTGTTGTGGCTGAGATTAAAAAAAAGTGGTAAAGTTATATATTATAATAAAACTAACTCGTCAAGTGGCAATAAATAATAATAATAATAACGAGGGGTGAACTGGCAATTTGAATAACGCTATGTTAATAAATTAATAAATAAATTTTGAACAAATTCTAGGCATCCCATATTGTTGCAAACGTGTGAATGGGTAAATAGAGGTCCCTTGAGTATCTAGACTTTAATTAAAAGAATCTACTACAGGTAAAAAGCATTAATCAAAAAACGATGTGAACATAAAGAGGATGAAGACCTATAAAAAATAGTTGGTGGTATTTCAGTGTTAGTTCATAAAGCACATAAAAACACTGCCAGATACTAAGCTAGTGAGAAAATGGATTTTGCTTTTGTTGAGGTTCAATGCTATGTAGATTTTGCAGTCAAAATATTAACTTAGCATGCCTATAAGACTTCAAAACTCCCCAAAAGGATGTGATCTCATGATTAAGAATATTTAAGTAACAGATGATAACAATAGTAGTTGTTCAAGAATCAATATGGTAAACAATCACCTTTTGGATCCATCATTGACATTTGAAATACTGAATGATTCCAGAGACTTGTTTGTGAAGTCAGAAAAATCAATAACTATCTGACTTCCCATATAATTGATTGGTAGAAGAGCACAAAGGCCGACTACGCCAGCAAAAGCAAACACTTTCAAACTGCAAGAAACAATTGTTTTCTCATGCGTAATAATATAAAAAACCCAAGTTTTTTACAGTTTGAAAGTCCACGGTTACCTGAAGATAATAGTATGCATAAAAACAACACCATCTAAACCAGCACGCGCTAGGAGTTCTTGTTCATTCGGATGCCATGACCTGGTCACCCAACTGGTGAAGGCAGTAACCTTTCCAAGTTGAAATTATATCTCAGTTCAAGTTTTCCTTCAGCAACTAAGCGTGGTGCGTACACGTTAGCATTACCAGATTGTTTCCTCAAAATGGGATATAGAGTGAAGAAAAGAAAACATAAACCAAGATTTATCCCAACAGAAGTCAAAAGAGCAGAAAGAATCATTCTTCAAAATGCTGAAAACTGCAGCTTCTTCAAAGCGTTTCTGGTTTTTTAACAGTCCCAAAAAAGTCTGCTACATGAGAATATCAAAATCAACTTCTAAAATACGGACCAAAGTATTTATTAGATACTATATGAATGGTTAATCAAACATAATTAATCCTTGAACATGAAAGGAACAGTTAACAATCTAAAGTAAAACCAATTCTTTGGCAATTACTTTATCAGCTTAAAAGTGCATAACGAGCCTAGAATAAAATCAGAGATAAAAAAATACTGTGTAGTGAGCTATGAAGCAATGAAACAAACAAAATAACCGCAATATTCCATTAATACATATCCCTCTATCGAAGAATTTGCAGGCTAAATAAAACTTGTTTGTAGAAAATGAAATAACTGTGGGCATTAAATCCCCTATGAAACTGCTAGATGTTTAGTGAAATGAGTGAGGAATCAATTGAAGCCAAACCATAACAGCACTGAATACACAAATGGAAACTGCTAGATATTTTTTCTCACCGAAGCATTTCATCAAACACTTGGTGTGCATAAATGGAAAAACTTATTATTGCAACCACGTTCTCATTTTCTATTCCGGAGATAAAGATTTGATAACAACTAGGGTTTGAATTTACCAAAACACATCACAATATAAACACATAATAACATACGACAGTACTAGTGGCCGCAAGCTCTGCGGATAAGAAGCCGAAGCAGATAGGGCAACATCCGTTGATCGGAGGTCCTTCACCGGAGGTCAATCGTCAATTAAAGGTCCTTCACCGGGGGTCAATCGTTGGCCAGAGATCCTTCACCGGCAACTTCGAAACGAAATTAGTTCACATAAATGAAACGTAAGAGTGAAATCAACAAATTAAAGACGACTGATTACCAGTGTTGAGATGACGCAGATCTGATGGAGAATTCGAAGATTCAGTTAAGAAGATGCAGATCCGATCGAACAATGGAGTTGAGAAGACGCAGAATTGGAGCTCATATAGGCTGAAAACTAGGGTTCTACCGATATAATTACTGTATTGTATGTGGATTATGGAACGCTCATTTAGGCTGACGAACATAATTGATTAATTATCTGATTAAAATAAAATAAAGAACAAATAGGGTTAATGTCCACCGATATAATTACTGTATTGCATTCTAAGATAAGCTATCGCCACCTCTAAGACGGTCGCAAATTTCAAAACTATCATTTGCCACCGCTAAGGCCTAAGACGGTCTCAATTCAAGCTAGTCATCGAAAATAAACCAGGGTAAAAATTCCGAACACCTAGCCACCGGAAATAAATGATTGCAAAACTCCTACTGCCTAGCCACCGGTTTCAAAAACTCCGATCGCCTAGCCACCAGAAATAAACGGTTGCAAAAACACTGACCGCCTAACCACCAGTTGCAAAAACACCGACCGCCTAGCCACCGGTTGCAAAAACACCGACTGCTTAGCCATCCGAAATAAACGGTTGCAAAATCTCCGACCGCTTAGCCACCGTATCAAGTAACTACGCTTGATTGACATTTTCGGTAGCAAGTTTGCTAAATCGGTCGCTAAATTTGCTACCGTTTTTTTTCAGTAGCAAATTTTGGTCGAAATTGCTCAATTTTCTAGTAGTGTGATATGAGAAGAAGAAGATGAGAACCGATTATCAAGACTCTTGTCATAATTAGAGCCAGAAATCAACCCTGCGCAACCAAGTTTTGTCACAGTCTTTGATCGGGTTTCCCGGACAAACCAAAAACAATTGGGAAACCTGAGTGGAGTCTCGGCAAAAACACTACCAGCACCATGACCCAAAACCGGATGTGAGTCATTAAGCAGCGGTGTCTCGCTACGGAAACCGGTGGGTAGCGGTTATTCAAACAACAAGAATGTTTGGCGTAAAGGGATGAAATGGGTCTTCTTCAAACGAAGGGGTGTCGATTTTCCATCACCGAAAAAACGGTGGGTCATCTTCTCACTCTATCTGTGATAGATGTTGAAGCATGGAGGCGAGTAACCGTTTGAATATATGGACGAGTTGTGTCATGTGTGGTGGAAGGTCTAACTATCTCTGTATATGTAGAAAAAGATGTTCCTAACGTGGAGCTTGGGTGTAAAAAAACAGCAAATGGAGTGTAGATAGTGTATACATTTTTACAATCTTTGGACGTGCAAAAAAAGCCTATAACGCACATGCAATAAACACGTTAAAAGTCAAAGTACAATAACCCGAGGTAATGGTGCCACTCCTAAAGATGTCAAAAGAAACATGTTCAACAAATAATGCACAATGTACAAAACAACAATGCAAACTTCACCCAAATTTGTAATTATATAAATTAATTGTGTTTAACTTAGTTTATAATTCCTTAACTTTCATTCATGCCAAATAGCCCTTAGAAACTCTTAAAATTGCTTAAAATGGCTTAAAAATGCATTTTTGGAACTTCAGGGACAAAACTGCCAAAATATCAAATTCTGGTGGAAGGGGTCCTTAGCGCCGCCCGAAGGAGCACAATTTCAGCCAATTTTGTTTTCGAATCTTGTTTAATGCTAAATCTTTTCCTAAACGAACCTAAATCACGAAAATTAAGCTACAAGTTAATTAATCTGCTGTTGAGAAGTGTCTAGGTTCGTTTTCCTGTGTTTGGTCGATATATTGAAGATTTCAAGACACGATTTCGTCATCAATATATTATTTGTTTACCTAAACGAGTCGATTTCTTGTTCTACAAGTTGAACTACTGGTTATTTAAACAAAACACACCTCCAAACCCTAGAATGTTGCTGAAATATTACTCACCCAGCTGTCACCCTCTTTAAAGATTTTGTGTTTGACTTTGCTATATTACCGACCTTTGACTTCATTTTTCCCATCGATTCAAGTAGTTTCCGGGTAAGTTGTGTACTGATAAGTGGTTCATTATTACTTACTAGTCAATAACCCTCAATCAATTTATGAGATTGAGAGGAATTGTTTGGTCAATTTGACTCCAACCTGTTTAAGGGCATATTGGTCAACAACTTTGACCAATCATTTTCTATCATTTCTGGTCGGAACCGACTTTCGGTCTAAAATACTTTTATTTTTGTTTTGAGATTTTAATTCTGCTGACCAAAACTCAACTTCCGACTCGCTGTTCAGATTTTGGTCAGTTCCAGCTCGCTTAAATGTTAAGTATCTCCTAACCGGAGTTCTAGACATCCGTTTGGATCGATTCCAACAGCTATGTTCTTGGTTTTAACTGTAGTTATTTGTCTCAAAGTTTTAGGTCTGTTTAATTTATCTCAGACGACGCGTTAAAGGACGATTCACTTATTTTATTATCTTTTATTCTTATTTCTCGCACACTCGCCTAAGCAATAAGGTGAGATATCATTCCCTTTTTATTTTACTGATTTTCAAATCTTTTGGGGACATATGCGTATTTAGTTCATATTTTTATTTTATATATACACAAATTCGCAACATAAATATTGTATGTATTTCAATTAAATGCTAACTGCTACTTGTTTAAGTGTTTACTTTATCGCATTCGGAAAGGTCCATCATAATCATATTAAAGTATGATCATACGCCGTCTAGTAGCCAAAGCCCGATTTGCATGGTGATGGTCAACCGACAATCACATTTGTATGCTAGTCATAGTAGCCAATGCCCAATTCGCAAGGCAACGGTTAACTGACACAACTATTTGCTTATGGTTTGATTGATTTATACTCACATTATTTTGTTTGCTCATTTATCATTTATTATATATATTATTATTGGAGTCAAAACTAGTGATTATCTCACTCAACATGTGTTGTTGACAAATTTGTGTTCAGTTTGTACGCATATGCAGGTTATCAGTTGATTTGAAGCTAAGGTGAAGAAAATATAGAGAAACTTTAGACTTAAAAAAAATAAAGAATACTTGCTCTATTATTTAGTTTTGGAATTATTTATTTGTTTTGAATTAATATTGTCATGTCTTGAAATTTGTGCACTTTATTTGAAATTTGAAATAAATGAACTAATACATATTGTCATATTTTATATTATATGATAATATCATATGAGATATGAACCAACAGTTCGCACCCCGGCATTTCCGCCTTAGGTAGTGTCAGGACTGGAGCCCCGGTGCGGAAGCGTGAATAATGGTCGTTATTAACGGTGGAGCTCGGATCTGAGCAAGGATCGAATCGTATTCACTCTTGAAAGGTGTTTGGACGGATGAGTGATATTGGGAGAGAGCCTGAATCAATTACAATAAACAATAAACTAGATGAACAAATGTATGCAATAGAAACACAAACATAAAGAAGTGGCAGTATGATTTCATTAGTCAAAAGATTGTCACAAGTAGCACTAATACATACACACATACATACATACAATGAAGATCAGCCACCTCCGGGAGAGCTCATCCCGGAGGCGACGGCTCTCTCATAGGGATAAAACCCTAGATCTCACCTAATACACAATACACTCATGCTAGACAAATAAACAAATAAATCTATTTATACTAGTCTAACATGTCTTAGTCTTCAAGCCATCCACCCTTGGTTAAGACCAAAAATATTATTATATTTTTTGACCCATAATAATAATAATTCGATGCGTCGGTCTAAAATATAAGTCCCAGCAATCTCCCACTTAGAACGATGCCATCGAATTTCTTCCATGATCACCTCAAAAACTCGTTGTCTTTCGTTGAAATTCTCCCCCTCACGTTAAGCTTCTCCCGTTGTTCATTTTAGATCATATCTCCTATATCACATTGGGATACATTTGTATGGGCATATGAACGAGGCTTTGAACTTCAAAGATCAACTTCAAGTACAAGGTCATCACAAAAAAAAATAAACTCAATGTGATAATCAAATAATCTTCCATTCTTCAAACCGGCTTCTTCCCTTGTAACTCATCTTCAAACCTTTCCCTGAATCAAGATAGCATTCAAGTCAACCATAACCCGCTCTTGATTGTCAAGTGACTGTTTTCATAGGAGGTTAAACTCTACTGATCATACGTTCACCATGTTACTAGTGATGACTCTATCTTCTCAACCGTACTTGGAAATCTGAAAACTCACAAACAATGAAACATCTCTAAAGATTCTTAGATTATTGATCTTGATCAACTTTTCCTTAACTTGAGTCTTTTCACTTGATTTGAAGCAAGCAATTTGCAATGAAATTCAGAAATTTTTACTCCCCCTATTTCGTTGCAATTATCTTTAAAAATTGTGTCTTCAAATCAAGTGTGGGTGAAACAATCTTGACCATCCTTATCAAGATTTTTGATTCTGTAATAAACAAAGATAAACAAAACATTATGTTGGTTGACACTCATAAGTGATTAAATCCGTAAGCTTGGCCAACACTTTTTCCTGTAAAGCTCATTGATGAAGTCGTGAAAAATTGATCAGGCTTTGATTTTCTTTTGCTTGTTGATGATTGGATAAAATTTACCAAAATACCCCTGGTATGTATCTTCCGTAAAGATCAGCTTGGTCAAACGGTCAACGACACCCAATATTTCAAAAGTTTCTTTTAAACTTATAATTCATTTACTAGCATGGATTATCTATTCATGAGCACACATAAGTCCTTTAAATCCCTTCACGAGCATACACAATTTTTTTTATATCCGAGCATGCTCGAGATCAAAGGTGTGCTCGATAAAAACACTTGTATTTTTTCTGTCTTTACTCGAGCATGCTCGAAAACACTTGTGTTTTTCTTGTCTTTCAGCGAGCATGCTCAATAGCAAAAGTGTGCTCGAAAACACTTGTATTTTTCTTTTCTTTTCCTGCGCATGCTCAAAAGCAAAAGTGTGCTCGAGACAATGTGTGCTCGAAAACACTTGTATTTTTCTTTTCTATACACGAGCATGCTCAAAACCACAATTGTGCTCGAGACAAAAATGATAGATTTTTTTGAGATAAACAAGGATGTGCTCGAGGTTCATGTGCTCGAATTTAAACTTGATGTGCTCGAGATAAGATATGCTTAAGATAAGCTGTGCTCGAGACAAAAATGTGCTCAAGAAAAACACATTTTGTGCTCGAAGCAACACTTAGTCATTTTACATACTCGAGACCATTCTTATACGCTCGAAACACCCAGACTTCTTTTATGCATCATCAATCAATGTTTTTCCAATACAGAACCTGCTTGAATATTCACTTTGCATCTTTCATCTGCTGCTACAAACAATGATTAAATTACTCCTTGTACATGTTCATTCTTGTCTTTTTACATATCTGTACCAGTAGCAATGATTTTCAATATTACCATTTATTGTTCGAGCAACACATTTATATCAAAAACAAATAATAAGCACAGAAAACCTTATCTTTCAGATCGAGAAACCAACTTCATAATCTGAAAATAATCGTTGTAGCAATATCACAGTCATCTCGACATCAACCATCTATCTTCAATCTATCAACAGGCCTTTATAGATCTGAAAATCATCTTCAAGAATAGTTTTGCCCCAAAACAAGCTAAAAACACTGTTACATCAGACCTGGACCGATATGACCAAATAATTATAAATTGATGTTGAATCTCTAAACGAGTCATCAACCCAAATATCAATCCACATAAATTTTAACCAAATCATCAAATAATTTCAAAACCCTAAAAAATTTTCAATCAACTTCATCGGTTTAACATCCATGGTGGATTCAAGAGCGAGATGAATCAGATTCAGCGGTTAGTCTGAACGATTCGGTAACCTCAGCAATGATACCACTTGTCAGGACCGGAGCCCCGGTGCGGAAGCGGGAATATTGGTCATTATTAACGGTGGAGCTCGGATATGAGCAAGGATCGAATCGTATTCACTCTTGAAAGGTGTTTGGACGGATGAATGATATTAGAAGAGAGCCTGAATCGATTACAATAAACAAAAAACTGGATGAACAAATGTATGCAATCGAAACACAAACATAAAGAAGTGGCAGTATGACTTCATTAGTCAAAAGATTGTCACAAGGAGCACTCATACATACACACATACATACAATAAAGATCAGCCACCTACGGGAGAGCTCATCCCGAAGGCGGCGGCTCTCTCATAGGGATAAAACCCTATATCTCACCTAATACACAATACACTCATGCTAGACAAATAAACAAATAAATCTATTTATACTAGTCTAACATGTCTGGTCAGCCATCCACCCTTGGTTGAGACCAAAAATATTATTATATTTTTCACCCATAATAATAATAATTCGATGCGTCGGTCTAAAATATAAGCCCCAACAGGTTGGGGTGTGAACAATGAAGAAGCTTCCATACCCATATTATCTTTTATAAGAGGGGAACGAGCCTATTCTATTAGCCCATCCCATCATCCTTCATGTCAAGGACATGTCTATACTATCAAAGAAAAGCCTACCATGTCGCAAAAGGGATCACCTAGTGCACTTCGGTTTTGAAGACATTCATGCATAATGAATTAATCCAGGAGACTTTTGAGATTCAATATTCAAATAGCCATGATAAAAGAGATCAAGGTAGTCATGGGACAAACGAAGGCCTTCTCGTACAATGTAATTATTTTGAAGACTCCTAACATATATCAAAACTAATTATGCTTTTATATATTTATGATTAACAAATATAATTGGTCGCACATTACTTATAATTCCCCAGGTGGGATAAAGCTTTCTTTAAGACGCACGTTATTTATAATTCCCCCAGGTGGGATAAAGCCCCCTTTAAGATGCACAATACTTATAATTCTCAAAAAAAAAAATGGGATAAAGCCCTTTTTAAAAGGCATAAACATATAATTCCTCCTAATGGGAAAATAACAAAAAAGGGCTTCGCAAGTGTGAAAGGAAGGCCCAGCCGAGAGTGTTCGATCCACATACAAAAATAGCCCCATCTATGAGTATAACATTCGTAACTTTTCAAACCCGAAAACTCGACCCATTTCAAAATATTCGATGTTGTTTATATATAAATACATACATACATACATACATATTTATATGTGTGTGTGTGTGTGCGTCTGTGTGTGTGTGGGTGTGTGTGTTATAATATTATTAATTAATTTCCATTGTATGTATTTATTCGTCATTACCTTGTGTATTTGAATTCGTTAAATCTACCTGGATTGTCATTTCATTTTATTTATGTTTGACGTTCATCGTTAATATAATTTCATGATAATTTACGATAATCGTTCGTTCATTTTCTATTCATTTGATTCACTAACAAAACTCCAAGGATTTAAAGTTTTGTTTAATCAATTTTTGAACTACACGGGTATAATACGTAAATATTCAAAGTTTACAAATTAATATTACATTGACATTCATATTCCAAAGTTCAGGGTTAGTGTTGTAAATATACAACAATTCAGTTTTAAAAGAAAAACTAAACTAGAGGGACCAAAATTGTAAGTTTAATTTTTAAATATAATATAATAATATTAAATAAACCTTCTTACAGCAACCCCCCCTCCCTTAGGTCACGATTTTCCGGCGAAGGTTCCGGTGCCGGATTCCGGACGCCGACGACCCTTAAATCCCAACAAAAACGCCTTTCATCACCCATTAATGATTTTAATGTCCTTCACCACCAACGTATAACGTTAAATGGATTTCTTAACGGGCAATAACGTAATATAATTTCCGAATTAATGACCTCAACGGCCGGATTCTTAATATAAACCCATTGGCGTCAATAAATCGTCCAACGGCACAAATTATACTATAAATAGATTAAGCTTCATCGTATCAACTTGCGCACGACATCTAATTCTACTGTAATACACTCTACCCACTGTGTTCTTCGTCAAGAGAGTTTTTCCGGTGAGTTACCCGTTCACCATCAATCAGTGCCCTTGTCAAGTAACTTATTTAGGGATTTTACTTGTTTATAACTAATAATCAAAACCCCTATCATAAAACAATCAACCATGGAATCAAATTATGAAATTGAAAAGTTAGGGTTTAGGGAAGATGGTGGTGAACTAACTAGTAATTATATAGATTTGATTCTGGTACATAACCAAATAATATATTGGATCAAGTTGTTAAGTTATGTAGGTAATAGATGAGAGACCCGGGTTTGAGAGACCCGGGTTCGAACCCGGGTCAGCTCATATGCTTTTATGATATTTCTTTTAATCTTTATCTTTATTTTTTAAAACTAATTAATATTTAATAAATTATTTAAAAATCATAATAAATCAAATAAAATTATTTTAAACCAAATAAAATTTTTATAAAATAAATATAAATTATATTTGATCATTTCCCATGTAAAACCAACTTCCAAAACCGTTAACTTGCTACTTTTAATTTGTTCGTTAATGTTACCTTGTTAACTTTAATTATTTAATTTATAATTCATTGACCCGTAATAAATTAGTTAGTTTGTTAAACCGTTAGAAATTAGTTAACTCGTAACACCCGTGCCTTGCAAATATCTTATTTCTCATATTTACGTTAAATTATTAATCAAATAATATTAAAATAATAGTAAACCGTTAAATTTCCGTTAAAATATAAAATGTTATTAAAATACTCAAAGGCCTTAAAATTTGTAAAAACTATAATAAAATAATATATTTCCCATCAAATTATACAAATAATTAACTCTTGTTATTCTGTTAGCTAGTATTTAAATTTTCGTATTTATTTTATATATAGTTCGAGATGTTCGGTTGCTTCAATTTTATTATTGTGTTTTCGGTTTATATTTCCAGTTATCTTCGATTTCGAGGTGAATTTCTCACACCCCCTTTTTAAACGCTTTTACATTTTGGGGAAAGCATATATATCCTATTCAACGCAATTGATTTTATACTCATCTATGAAACTGCAATTCATATCGTTGACTTGTGTGTTTACGTGCTTACTTGATTGTGTGCTCAGCAAGTGGTTGCCTTAATAAGTATGATCATACGCTCCTCTTTGCACTCAGGTCTAGTTGTATCTAGTGGAAAAGGGACCCCCGATCGGAGTACGTTGGTTGTTAGCAACTGGAAAGGACATTGCATGCGAACTAGTTTAATTTTCACAAGCTTCACGAAATTGCATGGTTTTTACGTATTTATACAAACTTATGTGAACTCACCAGCTATTTAGTTAGCTGACTTTATTTTATATATATGCTACAGGTATGATTATTAGAGGCTGAAACTGAAGACATTAGAACTAGGTTACAAATAAATCAACGAATTGCCATGTTTATTTTACTTTCTATACTTGTTGCTTTGATTTAAATTGTGTACCTGAAGACTTGAATAAATTAATGATAATATTGTCACACAATAGTGTCACGTGTGTTTGAACAATCTGTACGTCACACTTAGGCGTTTCTGCTTTAGCCGGGGTGTTACAAATTGGTATCAAAGCCGCAACTATAAGATAGGACATTAGACGTAGTGTTCTACTTAGTTATAACTTAACTTTATGCTTAGGTTGCATGATTAGAAATTATGTGGCCTATACATGATTGTTTGAACGCACTGATTTTAATATTGTTAATTCTCATCTACGCCTCATGTACACAAACGAACACACACAAGTCCAAGACTTATGCCTAGACGAATATTTTCAATAACTTTCAATCGATTTTATTTCGGTTTTTCGATATTTCGTCTTCATAAAGACGATTCTATGTGGCAGGTATGTAGTAAACTGTAAGGGGACGTGCTTGTTTTTCGAACACTTGACACGAAGGTTATTGAAACCTAAGGTTAAGCAATGCGCACAAATACAATCAGACGCGGACCCGGTTGCTTACCTGGAGAGTTCGGAAAGGGCATGAAACCTATTAAGCCAAAGCATACCACACCAAACGCCATATGAATCGCAACTTTATGCTTTCAAACGTGACCATATCCTCTTTGTGAACGGGATATGGTTACACTCCTAAGGATGTCACACAAGTCATGGTGGTTCATGCGAGGTGTGACTCCAACCCTCATTGTTTTACAATGTGTTTTAACTAAAAGATTGATAAGTCGTGGTGATACACGAATACTCAGCTTTTGGTCGATTTGATTATGTATTTTGATTTTTGTGTTTTAATTGAAAGTCTGTCAAGTCGTGGTGATACACGAATACCCAACTTTCGGTTCGATTTGAGTACGCACTTCTGATTTTCGTTGGAACCTACAAGTTATGAACTTTATACAAACGTGTGATTCCAAACTTAATTGTTTATGTTATGATTTTAAAGCCATTGGGATATGTGAATCGTCGAGTTTAAATTAGTTCCCTTTATTTATATATTCAATTACTGTTTTGGGTTTAAAATTGAAAATTTGAAAAGTCATGGTGATGCATGAATAGTTGATTTTCAATTCGTTTTCTTTATTTGAAAATACTCATTATTTCCTATGTTTTGAATTGAAAATATGAAAAGTCATGGTAATACATGAATAGTCGATTTTCAATTGGTTTTCAATATATAACTAGTTTATTATCATGGTTTAATTGAAAATTCGAAAAGTTATGAACACTTGATTTTCAATTCGATTTCACTACTTATATTAAGTTTACATTAAACTCATATTTCATTTCAAAATTTCATATATTTCTTATATGTTTATTCAAAGATTTATATGATTGTTATTGAAATGCGAAAAATCATGAGCAATTCAATTTCGATTTCAAATGTTGCTTTATGCGATTTCATTTCTTATGATTTATAAAGATTGATTCCGATTTTAAGAATCTTTTATGTAAAGTTTCTATTGATTGCTAATACGAATTTCATATTTACGTTCCCTGCCATGTGAATTCTTCACTCTTCATAGCATGTCTTCTCGTTCTCCTCGACGTTGCCCTCGAAACTCAACCTACAAAATGACAACCCATAACATCAAGTAATTGACAATCGCAATCCCGACCAAGATAACCCAAAATTCATTACTAACCACAACAATACGTTCAAACACCAAAGTGATGGTTGGGTAAAAGCTAGTTATTATTATATATTAATTAGTTATATTTAGGTAAATAAATGAATGAACATTGGTATTTCAAGTATTGTTATGTGTTTTCAGGACATTGGACGTTATGGACCTTAAACGAGCTAATTCAGAGCCATCCAGATGAAGATTAAGCAAGCCTTAAGAAGATGGAAGTATGGGTAAACATACATGGATGGATAGGAAGGATTTGGGAAAGGATTGAAGGAGAAACCTGAAGCCGAAGTGAAAACTGAACAAGATGGGTTACCAGGAAAGTGTCTTTTAGTAAAATGGGCATATCTCGGTCTATAAAATGAGTTACGGAATCCATAATATATGAATAATGTTTCTCAACGAGACGAATCTAAATAGAGTTTTTTTTGCATCTTCGCGCGACACGATTATGCTAGACATGCAACTTCGCATGACGCGAAGTTGCATAAAACCAAAAAATCTAGGTTTTGCCTTATATAAACCCATTAACCTCACCATTCGGTATATCACGACTTCCAGAGGCAAAAGATGCTTCTTAGGGCGATTTTCTACCATTCCAAGGCTTCCGGTTCATCTCGGGTTTGCATATTCATCAAGTTAAGTCATTTAATCGATATGTCGATGCTCGGCTAAGTCCCGTGTTCATTCTAGGTTAGGGTTTGTGTACTTTAAACTTCTAACCAGATTCATATGCTTAATGTTTAAGAACTTGATTGAGTTATTGCTTATATCTTGTTTAATTATTGCTTGATTATTTAAACAAAATTGAGTTTTGGGATTATTAGTTAATACATCACTTGTTTGGTTTTGTTCATCAACACTTAGGGTTAGGCTCTTGTGTCATTGGACTATTGATCATCAAAAATTGTTCTTTAATTGGTTTTCACAAAACATAAATTGGTAATTAGGTAGATTGTGTTCAATTGTGTCATCAATTCGGTTAGGGTATCGTTTGCCATCACAATCAAACTATTAGGTCTAGTAATTACTGCATAATCAAGATAGGTGAATATGGGATTAAGTTGAAAATCACATCACCCGACCCTAGAATGAATGTTTTTATTAATAGTATTTACAAATCTTTTTAAGTAATCATTTTAGTTTTTAATTAATCTTTGTAAAAAACCGAGTGACATCTTGTCTGCTTTAGTTATTAATTAAGTTAGTAATATTAAAATTAGCACTTTCCTTGAGTCTCTGTGGAGATGACCTTACTTACCCGTACTATTTTATAGGTATTTATGTGTTTAATTAATTATTTTTTAGTAGACCGTGACAGCCTACGTCACAATGCTATGCCTAAGTCAATCCAAACCCAACACGACTCTTGGTATGCTCAAAACCTAACCCAACAGAATACTTACACAGGAACCCTCCCCGTAACACGTGTAATTCCACCACTCTGCTACCACCATGCTGAAATTCTCCATGTTGTGATAAATTCAACTATCATCTCTTTCCAAGAACGTATACATACTCAACACCACCCGTTTATTTCCACGATCTGCTACCTAACTATTTGTTCCAACCTTACACTCGTACTTCAAGCATGTTGTACTTCAAGCCTGCTATTGTTGTAGCAACTAGGGCACACCCACGAGACGCTGAAAACCTAACTTATTTCCGCCATACCATACTTTACCTCGAATCCTTATCCATCAAAAGTCTATTCTTTTTTCCGACCATCAATACTTAACTTTTTCAAACTCATCAATCATGTGTAATTTTGTTTTTTATTTAAATAAATGTTTCATGCATATTTTTCCATGTTTATTTCTTTTATAAACACCTATTACTCCAAATTTCAAATCTTGATTATTTTAAATAGTCAATTTATAAATAAATATATTTATAAATTCAAAAAACCTTTGTCATACAAAATATATTTGTGTTGATTTTCTTTAAAAATAATAATAATAAAACTATTATTATCAATATTATTATTATTATTACTTATTACTAATATTACACTAACTATTATTCTAATTAATATTACTATTAATATTCTTCTTAATATTATTATTGTTATTCCAAAAAGATCTTTAAAATAAGATTATTCTTAAGTTAAATAAAATTTGTTATAAATTATTTTATCACATTTCACTCAAAAATCAACTTTTTCACACTCACTAAGTTCGTGAGTCCCATTAATATAATATTATCACTATAGCAGTTTTATCAAAAAGTTATAACATTTGACGATCCTTCAAAATGTTTTCATAAGACACAACTCGGCTGAAAATCTTTTACACTAAAAGGTTTTATAAAGTTTCGCAAACTTTAGCACTTAATCAATATTTCTTTGCAAATTATTTTTCTTGAGTTATAAAAACATCACGATTTTACAATTGATTTTCACAAAATTAAACAACTATCAACAATCATTTCTTTTCTCTCCTCTATCAACGCCAACGAGTTTTGATTAATAAATCAGATCACCGCTTCATAACAATTTTCATACCACTGCCCATCTTCAAGAAGACAAGCATTGCAAGCTACCTTCTAGTTTTTTTCTCTTCCTTCATCATGTATATATATATATATATTTACATATATGTTTGGAAATCATCAAAATAATGTTATATATCTAGTTCTGTTGAAGGTTGTTTACGAAGTTTATATTGAGTTTGGTTACTCGATGATTAGTGAACAACTTTCATACTTCATTTATAATTGCATTATTGAATTGATTTATTTAGTTATTTAAATTGCGCGGTCTATAACTGATTTCCCCATAAGCTTAATCGTTTAGTGGAAATCGGGACCATGTACATGTTGAGTATATTATTATTATTATTATTATTATTATTATTATTACACGAATCGTTTTGTTCTATTTCGTCTCAATGTTTTATTAGAGTTATTTTGATATTCTTGTTTTCAAAATTTCATAAATTTTATCAATATTTTATGTTGATCTTAAAGTTTCAATTATTTATTCTTAATTTCAATGTTTTATCAATTTGAGACGAATGTTTCACTTTGATTATTTATTTTGTAATTCTTTATCTCAATGTAGCATTTATTCACATTGATATTTTATTGGAAATTTGATTTGTTTAACGAGTCATTATTGGCTCAAAGAACATATTATATTCTGCTATTAAAGTTTTGTTTAATGCTTTAACGACTTACGTGCTTATATTTTGTTGGCTCAATGCCACTGTTATTTACCCTGTTATTTTTGGCCCCAATGTCCCGTTTAATTATGTTCATGACCTTAATGTTTCCATTCGTTATTCTTACTGTAAGAATGACGCTTATTTCGTTTGAACTTCAACAACATCGTTTATTTCGTTAAACTTCAATGATTTCATTTTGACATAGTACTTTTGTTTATCCTTAATCGTGGTTATTTTCAATCCTCATGGTTCATTTGAATCTTTATTTAAAAAAAATCATATAAGAATTTATTTTATCTTAAAACCCACACAAAGGGATGGATTATGTGGATCATCTGACAATAAAGGTAATTATGGGTCGACACGTAATTATCCAAGTCCTCGCATGGAAGACATAATAAGTACGTTGTGTGCAATAACTCGAAACCTCGAATGATTTTGAAAGACGGGACAAATGAAGTATGATAAGGGCATTGTGGATACGCCGCTGGTGCATCTTATATATAAGTTTCCTTGCCATATTACCATTTGTGGCGTCTTTCGCCATTCTAAGATCGACGTTATTGTTTTTGTTTAATTATATATTTATAACTTTTATCAACTCTTTGTATTAGTTTCTTTCTTTTAAAATTTTGTTTTTATTTTAATTTCGGGACGAATATTCTAAAAGATGTGAATCCTGTAACATTCGTTGCTTTTCAAACCCGAAAACTCAACCCATTTCGAAATTTTCGATGTTGTTTATACATAAATACATAAACACATACATGCATATATATGTGTGTGTGTGTTATAATATTATTATTAATTAATTTTCGTTGAATATATTCGTCATGACCTTGTGTGACAATCGTCAATTTCAGGTTAACTTCGTTAACTCAACTCCGTTAATTCAAACTTTAAGATCGTTGAATCTATAACGCATACTTCATTACATTTAAACTAGGGTTTAAATGACGCTTAACACTTACTACATGTGTAGTAGTCTTTCGGGATTTGCACCGAAACGCAAACGATTGAGGAATAAACGAAGCACACTAAAACACTAATGATGTGATAACTATGTGTTAGGATTATGTGTTATGTGATTATATTATTGTCATGATTATTTAATGTGCAAGTTATGATAGAATGTTCTAGAAAAAGTAATACTTAGGAGTTGAGGGGCCAAGGTGTAACATATTAGTCTATAAATACATGATAATCTAAACCCTAACTCCCATTCCCTTTCCCCACAAGAATTCCGATCGGAAACCCTTACCCTAACCCTTTTGCGATCGGAACTTATACACACACATATCTTCAATATCTTTCAAGTTTGATTGAAGATTAAGGTGCTAGGAAGGTATATTTGATCATCCTTCACATTCTTGTTGATTGATTTTGATGTTTGTTGGGTTAATAACAAACCCTAGCTGGCCGATTTTGTTCATGTGTGTGAGTAATATGATTCTTGTTAGTTGGATAATGGATTGATAACTAGATTGATGTTGTTGCATGATTCATTGTTGTCTTTGATTTGAATTAGAACACAAACCCTAATCTTGTATGTATGGTGTGATTGATATGCATGGATAGTAGTTATAGTGTCTAGAGGGTTATATGGATGCATGATAGTTCATAGATTGTTATTATGTTGAGTTTTGATGTGAACAGATTCTGGACAGAATGTATATACGATGTTTAACTGACTGTAACGAAGTGTAAACGTGAAAATTGATTGAGATTGTGGGTACTGCAGTAAACTAGGTTGAGTCTAGTTTCTATAAAGTATAAATTCGTAATTTTTGGATAAGTGGAAGTATACTTTTATGATTTTACAAAAACGTGATGCAAAGCTGAGCTGTTAGACCTGCTGTTAGGTTATGTTGTAAATGTTATATCTCATGAACTACGAGACCAATTGGGTTGGTTCCACTTCTGGAAGTTGACTCACTGAGTTAGGAACCAAACCCAAGTGGTCTTGCATTTATTGGATTTTTCGTTTAACGGGAATTGCAAATAACATTCTGATGTGCATGAATCTGACTGATATGAGTTAGCTGTAATGTTTTGGTCATTATAAGAAAAATATGTGGAATAAAAATAAGATAAAATATGTTCTGGAAACCTAAGATATGTATGCTTCTGTGGTAATTTTTGGTGAATTAATTGAGACGTTATAATCGGTGAACTAGTGCAATCTTTCAAGTAGAAATTCTGTCATAACGAAACTAGCTGCTGAGTTGTGTAGGAATGCATGAAATATGATAGTTTTTATATAAATGTTGTATTTTGACCAAAATACCCTTGCGGGGAATAGTTGCTAGTTGATTGCCATGAATTGACCAAATTGCCCTTATAGGGAATAATGGTTAGTTAGTCTTTGTTTGTTGACCAAAATGCCCTTACGGGAATAATTGCTAGTAAAGTATGTTATTAATACATGATACGAAAGTAATTGCTCACCCACGTATCGTATCACAATTGTACTTGTTTAAGTCACACACGATTCACAAACGAAACACGAAATCTGTTACGTGCATAGGTATTATGTGCCGAGTCTAGAGACTCGTTAAACATTCCGATACTTAGAAAATCTCTTTGTTATTTTAGAACGCTAGAGAGTTTTCTACGACGCGCATCACTCGGTGATCTAGATCGGATATTCTTCGCAAACAGTGAGTTCACTTACCCCACTCTTAAACTGTTTTCAAACGTTTTTCACTTGGGGGAGATAACATACTCCGATAAACATATTTTCTGAGATAAACGCATATGAAAGATTTTGTTATAAATTATATATCACTTGTAAAGGCTAAGCGGCATACGTAACATTTGAAGTCCCACACATCGGACCGGTTAATATTTGGAATAGCGAGTCACTTTTGGGTAGTACTACTGGGTTTGACAAACCCCACCCGACGCTAAGCTCAACTGGAGGTTGAGTGGGTGTAAATTTTGGCTAACACTTACCATGGTCTGGAGGACCTGGTGACGGGCACTTGATAAACAGTCAGCTTCGGTCGCGAACCACTTAGCGATACTTGTTGTATAGATTAGCTACCTATCGATATATAATTTGACATAACACTATCTGGTAATGCAAAACACTTAAACGCTGTAACGTGGTTACACACTCAAACGTCGTAACGGGGTTACGCAACACTTAAACGTTGTAACGTGGTTACACACTCAAACGTCGTAACGGGGTTACGCAACATTTAAACGTCGTAACGAGGTTACGCAAAACGCTAAACGATTTATCTTATTTTACTTGTGAACTCACCAACCTTGTGTTGACACTTTTAGTATGTTATTCTCAGGTAGCCGAGGCGGGCGCGCGGTTTAGGAGCATGAATTAATGAAAACACTTTTATTCTGCAAACTTAATTTTAACAGTTACATTTGGTTTTAAGTCGTCCTGCGTGACGCAACTTTTGAATTAAGGTTTTACGCTTCCGCACTTACTTTCATTTAAACGTTTTTCTTTGGTTTGGTTATAACTAATGATTCCGATCCTGCCAGTTCACACCCTCTGACGGTAAAACTCCGTTAGTGGATTTTGAGGGTGTGACAGATTGGTATCAGAGCCATTGGTTATAGCGAACTAGAAACTGCATGCATACTAGACTATAACCGCGACGACCCATTAGTTATAATGATACGCACTGCATAGGTTTGTGTAGTCTTGAAATCTTATTTCCTTACCTCCTTCACTCATACGCGCGCATATACACGGCTTACCTGTAGAAATGTCGACGCCACCCTCATCATCATCCGATTCGATGACGCATGCTCACGGGAAGGAACCGCAGTTACCTACTGCCTCGCCACCCCGTGTAGTCCCGGAACTCGAAGCTCCCGCACCGAAGAGGTACCGCCTATCCGGAGGCTTGTATGACAAAGACGTTAGCTGGGAGTGGTACCCCAACATGATCAGACGTATGGTCTACCGTGAACAAGTTCCCCCATTGCCTCACCAGAACCACCCTGCTTACCCTAACACCCTACCACCTATAACCGAACCTGTAGAGCGAGTTCTCGCAGCTGTCGTTTCTCGTTTGGAGCGTGATGTGGGTTACATGCGCTACACGAGAGAAAATGTTTCCAGACTGTTTAAAGACGGAACCGAGACTCAGGAGGAGATTGCCCGCATGGCAGCGGCAATGAAAGATATGCAAGAGACTAGTGAGCAACAAACGAAGGTTATGATGAAGATGCAAGCTGAGATGATAGACTTGCAAGAGCAACTCCAAGAAGCAAGGACCCGAACCGAGATAGCACTCGAGCATTGCGATGACCTACAAATGCAACTTGCTCAGAACGCAGCCGAACCTGAGGCAGAGCCTGAGGCCGAGCCTGGGGCAGAGCCTGAAGTAGAACCCGAAGAAGATCCCGAAGAGGAGCCTGAGGAAGATCCCGAGGAAGGAAATGGCTGGAAGAAACGCTGGACGAGGACGTGGTAACATCAGCATGACTGCAGCTGAACTCCAAACCCTGCTGAATGACCATGTTGCTGCCGCTTTAGCTGCACACGTTCAAAATCAAACAGGAGGTCCGAATGGAACATGTACCTTCAAGAACTACCTTGGCTGCAAGCCCAGTACGTTTAAGGGCACTGAGGGAGCTATAAGCTTCCTGCGTTGGGCTGAGAAGGCCGAGTCGGCCTTTGAGATGTGTAATTGTCCCCCTGCCAGTAGGGTCAAATTCGCTGCTGGGACACTTGAGGATTCCGCCCTCACTTGGTGGAATTCGAACGTCCAGATCCTTGGATTGGAACTGGCTAACGCGATGAACTGGGAGGAGTTCAAAAACATGATGCGAGAGGAGTACTGTCCGAGGGAAGAAATTTCGAAGTTAGAGTCGGAGTTTTGGTCGTTGAAAATGGTGGGTTCAGAGATTGAAAGCTACACTACTCGTTCGCACGAGTTGGCAGTGATGTGTCCGCGGATGGTGGATCCGCCGAGCAAGAGAATAGAGATGTACATTGATGGGTTAGCACCACAGATTCAGGGTATGGTGACGTCTTCCAGACCAGCCACGATCCAACAAGCGATCCGTTTGGCTCACAAACTGACGGATCAGGCTGTGACCCAGGGTGCGTTACCACCTAGGGGTTCGACCACTAAAGCCCGTGACAACCCGAGTAATGACCACGTCAGCAACAGTAACAGCAACAGCAACCCGAACAGCGGGAAGAGAAAGTTTGACAACACCAGATCTTCATCCTCGAACCTCCCACCGCAACACCACTACCGTAAGCCCGAATTTACTCGGAGCTTTAACACTCAGAATCACAACAACAACAACAACAACGGTAGCGGGCAGGTTTCGAGCGGATATGCTGGGAAATATCCAAAGTGCAACAGGTGCAACTATCATCATGTTGGCCAGTGTGACCGTGTCAAGTGTCAAAGATGCGGAAAGATAGGTCACCCAGCGAAAGAGTGTAAAGGAGACCTTGCGGCAAAGGGTGCTCCTAAGCCACCGATGACAACTAAGGGATGTTTTGAATGTGGGCAGGAAGGTCATTTCCGGAAGGATTGCCCCAAGCTGAAACATAATGACAACAATGGGGGCAATGGAAGTGGCAGTAATGGTGGAGGAAATGGCAAAGGAAGAGCGTTTGTGATTGGATCAGGTCAAGCCCGCAGAGATCCGCATGTGGTGTCTGGTAAGTTCCCTGTAAACGATTGTTTTGCTTCTGTTTTGTTTGACACTGGAGCTGATAGGAGTTTTGTGTCAAAGGCCTTTAGCCAACTTTTAAACCTTACTCCAACCCCGTTAGACGCTAAGTTTCCTGTTGAATTAGCTAACGGTAAAACTGTAATAACAACTCATATACTTGCGGGATGTAAGTTGAAACTGTCAGGTCATGTCTTTGACATCGACCTTATTCCTTTTACGCTTAGTAGTTTCGATGTCGTTGTCGGCATGGACTGGTTATCCGAGAACTGAGCGGAGATTATATGCCATGATAAGATAGTCCATATTACCACCCCTTCTGGCGAGATCATTTCGGTCCGAGGCGAGAGAAGCGGCATGACCACCAGCGTCATTACCCTTATGAAGGCACAGAAGTGTTTACGAAAGGGTCATCCGGCAATTTTGGCGCAGATTGTTGAGAAACCCGCGGAGGAGAAACGAATTGAAGACATACCGGTTGTGCGAGACTTCCCGGAAGTTTTCCCGGAGGATTTACCTGGACTCCCTCCTATTCGTCAAGTCGAACTTCAGATCGAGTTGACACCCGGTGCAGCACCCATAGCACGAGCCCCGTATCGGCTCGCACCGGCGGAACTTCAGGAGTTGTCCACTCAGTTGCAAGATTTGTTGGATAAAGGTTTTATCCGACCTAGCTCATCGCCATGGGGAGCCCCTGTCTTGTTTGTCCGAAAGAAAGACGGGACTTTCCGAATGTGCATCGACTACCGGGAGTTGAACAAGGTGACGGTCAAGAACCGTTATCCTTTACCCCGAATTGATGATTTGTTTGACCAGCTTCAGGGATCGAGTTACTACTCGAAGATCGATCTACGATCCGGTTACCACCAGCTAAGAGTGCGCGAAGAAGATATTTCAAAGACGGCTTTCAGAACACGGTATGGTCACTACGAGTTTTCAGTTATGCCTTTTGGCCTAACCAACGCACCAGCCGTATTTATGGATCTCATGAATCGAGTATGCAAGGCGTACCTCGACAAGTTTGTGATTGTTTTCATTGATGATATTCTCGTCTACTCCAAGAATGAGACTGACCACGAAGAGCACTTAAGGATAATTCTGGAACTACTGAAGAAGGAACAACTGTATGCTAAACTCTCGAAATGCGAATTTTGGCTTCGCGAGGTTCACTTTTTAGGACATGTGATCAACGAGAATGGTATCCATGTCGATCCCGGTAAGGTAGAGGCCATCAAGAACTGGGAAGCACCTAAGACTCCGACTGAGGTGCGACAATTCCTAGGACTGGCCGGCTACTACCGGCGTTTCATCGAGGGATTTTCAAAGATTGCTCAACCCCTCACCGCTTTGACTCACAAGGGCACTAAGTACAACTGGGGTGACGCGCAGGAATCCGCTTTTCAACTGTTGAAAACCAAGCTTTGTAGCGCCCCTATTTTAGCCCTCCCCGAGGGAACAGAAAATTTTGAGGTACACTGTGACGCATCTATACAAGGTCTCGGTTGTGTGATGATGCAACTCGAGAAGGTTATAGCCTACGCCTCTAGACAACTACGGGTTCACGAGAAGAACTACACGACCCATGATTTGGAACTCGGAGCTGTAGTGTTTGCTCTTAAGATATGGAGGCATTACTTGTACGGTACCAAGTTTACCATTTACACCGACCACAAGAGTCTCCAACATATCTACGATCAGAAGGAGCTGAACATGCGACAGCGTCGTTGGGTCGAGCTGCTTAAAGATTACGATTGTGCCATCAAGTACCACCCTGGCAAGGCCAATGTGGTGGCCGACGCCCTCAGCAGAAAAGAAACAGATAAACCCAGACGGGTGAGAGCATTGCAACTTACGATTCATGCCAGCTTACCCGATCAGATTCGCGATGCGCAACTGGAAGCGTTGAAAGATGATAATCTTCCATCGGAACTCATGCGGGGCATGAGCAAGCAACTTGAAACCAGATCGGACGGGGTCCGATATTTTGAGAACCGGATTTGGGTCCCACGATACGGAGAATTGAGAACTCTAGTGATGGACGAAGCTCACAAGTCCCGATATTCTATCCACCCTGGCTCAGATAAAATGTATCATGATTTAAAGGAACTTTACTGGTGGCCGAACATGAAAGCCGACATTGCCACCTACGTGAGCAAATGCTTGACTTGTGCCAGAGTCAAGATAGAATACCAGAAACCATCTGGTCTACTGCAACAACCGGAACTCCCAATGTGGAAATGGGAACACATCTCAATGGACTTTATTACGGGTTTGCCTAAAACACCGACGGGATGCGATACCATCTGGGTGATCGTTGACCGGTTGACTAAATCGGCGCACTTCCTAGCGATTAAGGAAACAGACAAAATGGAAAGACTGACTCGTGTCTACATGAAGGAAGTAGTGTCGAGACACGGAGTGCCTGTCTCGATCATTTCCGATCGAGATTCTCGTTTTACCTCACACTTTTGGAAGTCGCTGCAAAGCGCACTGGGCACACGTCTCGATATGAGTACCGCATACCATCCTCAGACGGATGGGCAAAGTGAACGGACTATTCAGACCCTGGAGGATATGTTGCGTGCATGCGTCTTAGATTTCGGAAAAAGTTGGGAACCCCACTTACCCTTGGTAGAGTTTTCGTATAATAACAGCTACCACGCAAGTATTAAGGCAGCGCCGTTTGAAGCGCTGTACGGACGGAAGTGTCGACCGCCACTCTGCTGGGCAGAGGTGGGTGATAGCCAAATCACTGGTCCGGAACTGGTACTCGAAACCTCGGAAAAGATTGTTCAAATCCGAAATCGCATGGCAGCAGCACGAGATCGCCAAAAGAGTTACGCCGACAAGCGCCGAAAACCTCTCGAATTTCAAGTAAACGATCGAGTGTTACTCAAAGTCTCACCCTGGAAAGGTGTGGTTCGCTTTGGTAAGCGAAACAAACTCAACCCACGATATGTTGGTCCGTACCGGATAACTGAGCGCATTGGTCCGGTGGCGTACCGACTGGACCTACCAACAGAACTCAGTGGCGTACACGATGTATTCCACGTATCAAATTTGAAGAAATGCCTATCTGATGAAACCCAAGTAGTCCCGTTGGAGGAACTACAAGTTGATGAACAGTTACGGTTCATTGAGGAACCAGTCGAGGTTTTGGATTGGGAAACCAAAACGCTCAAACGCAGCAAAATTCCAATCGTTAAGGTTCGTTGGAACTCGAGACGTGGACCGGAGTTCACATGGGAACGCGAGGATCACATGATGAAAAAGTATCCTCACCTTTTTGAAGGGCTAACCAAACACCGAAAACCGCGAAACCCGGCAAACCGTCAAACATCACCGGAGGTATGAACTAAATTTCGGGACGAAATTTCTTTCTACTAGGGGATGATATGACAAACTGAAAATCTTTCTTACTTTTTCAGGCTCTCATCACGACTTGACTCAAATTTTCGGGACGAAAATTCTTTAACATGGGAATGATGTGACAATCGTCAATTTCAGGTTAACCTCGTTAACTCAACTCCGTTAATTCAAACTTTAAGATCGTTGAATCTATAACGCATACTTCATTACATTTAAACTAGGGTTTAAATGACGCTTAACACTTACTACATGTGTAGTAGTCTTTCGGGATTTGCACCGAAACGCAAACGATTGAGGAATAAACGAAGCACACTAAAACACTAATGATGTGATAACTATGTGTTAGGATTATGTGTTATGTGATTATATTATTGTCATGATTATTTAATGTGCAAGTTATGATAGAATGTTCTAGAAAAAGTAATACTTAGGAGTTGAGGGGCCAAGGTGTAACATATTAGTCTATAAATACATGATAATCTAAACCCTAACTCCCATTCCCTTTCCCCACAAGAATTCCGATCGGAAACCCTTACCCTAACCCTTTTGCGATCGGAACTTATACACACACATATCTTCAATATCTTTCAAGTTTGATTGAAGATTAAGGTGCTAGGAAGGTATATTTGATCATCCTTCACATTCTTGTTGATTGATTTTGATGTTTGTTGGGTTAATAACAAACCCTAGCTGGCCGATTTTGTTCATGTGTGTGAGTAATATGATTCTTGTTAGTTGGATAATGGATTGATAACTAGATTGATGTTGTTGCATGATTCATTGTTGTCTTTGATTTGAATTAGAACACAAACCCTAATCTTGTATGTATGGTGTGATTGATATGCATGGATAGTAGTTATAGTGTCTAGAGGGTTATATGGATGCATGATAGTTCATAGATTGTTATTATGTTGAGTTTTGATGTGAACAGATTCTGGACAGAATGTATATACGATGTTTAACTGACTGTAACGAAGTGTAAACGTGAAAATTGATTGAGATTGTGGGTACTGCAGTAAACTAGGTTGAGTCTAGTTTCTATAAAGTATAAATTCGTAATTTTTGGATAAGTGGAAGTATACTTTTATGATTTTACAAAAACGTGATGCAAAGCTGAGCTGTTAGACCTGCTGTTAGGTTATGTTGTAAATGTTATATCTCATGAACTACGAGACCAATTGGGTTGGTTCCACTTCTGGAAGTTGACTCACTGAGTTAGGAACCAAACCCAAGTGGTCTTGCATTTATTGGATTTTTCGTTTAACGGGAATTGCAAATAACATTCTGATGTGCATGAATCTGACTGATATGAGTTAGCTGTAATGTTTTGGTCATTATAAGAAAAATATGTGGAATAAAAATAAGATAAAATATGTTCTGGAAACCTAAGATATGTATGCTTCTGTGGTAATTTTTGGTGAATTAATTGAGACGTTATAATCGGTGAACTAGTGCAATCTTTCAAGTAGAAATTCTGTCATAACGAAACTAGCTGCTGAGTTGTGTAGGAATGCATGAAATATGATAGTTTTTATATAAATGTTGTATTTTGACCAAAATACCCTTGCGGGGAATAGTTGCTAGTTGATTGCCATGAATTGACCAAATTGCCCTTATAGGGAATAATGGTTAGTTAGTCTTTGTTTGTTGACCAAAATGCCCTTACGGGAATAATTGCTAGTAAAGTATGTTATTAATACATGATACGAAAGTAATTGCTCACCCACGTATCGTATCACAATTGTACTTGTTTAAGTCACACACGATTCACAAACGAAACACGAAATCTGTTACGTGCATAGGTATTATGTGCCGAGTCTAGAGACTCGTTAAACATTCCGATACTTAGAAAATCTCTTTGTTATTTTAGAACGCTAGAGAGTTTTCTACGACGCGCATCACTCGGTGATCTAGATCGGATATTCTTCGCAAACAGTGAGTTCACTTACCCCACTCTTAAACTGTTTTCAAACGTTTTTACTTGGGGGAGATAACATACTCCGATAAACATATTTTCTGAGATAAACGCATATGAAAGATTTTGTTATAAATTATATATCACTTGTAAAGGCTAAGCGGCATACGTAACATTTGAAGTCCCACACATCGGACCGGTTAATATTTGGAATAGCGAGTCACTTTTGGGTAGTACTACTGGGTTTGACAAACCCCACCCGACGCTAAGCTCAACTGGAGGTTGAGTGGGTGTAAATTTTGGCTAACACTTACCATGGTCTGGAGGACCTGGTGACGGGCACTTGATAAACAGTCAGCTTCGGTCGCGAACCACTTAGCGATACTTGTTGTATAGATTAGCTACCTATCGATATATAATTTGACATAACACTATCTGGTAATGCAAAACACTTAAACGCTGTAACGTGGTTACACACTCAAACGTCGTAACGGGGTTACGCAACACTTAAACGTTGTAACGTGGTTACACACTCAAACGTCGTAACGGGGTTACGCAACATTTAAACGTCGTAACGAGGTTACGCAAAACGCTAAACGATTTATCTTATTTTACTTGTGAACTCACCAACCTTGTGTTGACACTTTTAGTATGTTATTCTCAGGTAGCCGAGGCGGGCGCGCGGTTTAGGAGCATGAATTAATGAAAACACTTTTATTCTGCAAACTTAATTTTAACAGTTACATTTGGTTTTAAGTCGTCCTGCGTGACGCAACTTTTGAATTAAGGTTTTACGCTTCCGCACTTACTTTCATTTAAACGTTTTTCTTTGGTTTGGTTATAACTAATGATTCCGATCCTGCCAGTTCACACCCTCTGACGGTAAAACTCCGTTAGTGGATTTTGAGGGTGTGACACCTTGCGTATTTGAATTCGTTAAATCGACCCAAATTGTCATTTCATTTGATTTATATTTGACGATCATCGTTAATATGACGTCACGATAATTTACGATAATCAGTCGTTCATTTTCTATTCATTTGATTCAATAACAAAACTCCAAGGATTTAAAGTTTTTTTTAATCAATTTTCGAACTACACGGGTATAATACGTAAATATTCGAAGTGTACAAATTAATATTATATTTACATTCATATTCCAAAGTTCAGGGTTAGTGTTGTATATATACTACAATTCACTTTTAAAAGAAAAACTAAACTAGATGGACAAAAACTATAAGTTTAATTTTTAAATATAATATAATAATATTAAATAAACCTTCATCCAGCAACCCCCTCCCCCGTTTAGGTCACGATTTTCCTGTGAAGGTTCTGGTGCCAGATTCCGGACGCCGGCAACCCTTAAATCACAACAAAAACGCGTTTTATCACCCATTAATGATTTAATATCCTTCTCCACCAACGTATAACGTTAAACGGCATTCTTAACGGGCAATAACATAATATAATTTCCGAATTAATGACCTCAACGGCCGGATTCTTAATAAAAACCCATTAACGTCAATAAATCGTCTAACGGCACAAATTATACTATAAATAGATTAAGCTTCATCGTATCAACTTGCTCACGAGATCTAATTCTACTGTATTACACTCTACCCACTGTAATTCTTCGTCAAGAGAGTTTTTCGGTGAGTTACCCGTTCACCATCAATCAGTGCCCTTGTCAAGTAAGTTATTTAGGGTTTTTACTTGTTTATAACTAATAATCAAAACCCCTATCATAGAACAATCAACCATGGAATTGAAAAGTTAGGGTTTAGGGAAGATGGTTATGAACTAACTAGTAATTATATAGTTTTGTTTATGGTACATAACCAAATAATATGCTGGATCAATTGGTTAAGTATTGTGGGTAATAGACGAGAGACCCGAGTTCGAACCCGGGGCAGCTCATCTGTTTTTATTTCTTTTAATCTTTATCTTTATTTTTTAAAACTAATTAATATTTAATAAATTATTTAAAAATCATAATAAATCAAATAAAATTATTTTAAACCAAATAAATTTTTTATAAAATAAATATAAATTATATTTCATCATTTCCCGTGCTAAACCAACTTCCAAAACCTTTAACTTGCTACTTTTAATTCGTTCGTTAATGTTACCTTGTTAACTTTAATTATTTAATTTATAATTCGTTAGCCCGTTATAAATTAGTTAGTTTGTTAAACCGTTAGAAATTATTTAACTCGTAACACCCGTGCCTTGCAAATATCTTATTTCTCATATTTTCGTTAAATTATTAATCAAATAATATTAAAATAATAGTAAACCGTTAAATTTCCTTTAAAATATAAAATGTTATTAAAATAGTCAAAGGCCTTAAATTTTGTAAAAACTATAATAAAATAATATATTTTCCCATCAAATTATACAAATAATTAACTCTTGTTATTCCGTTAGCTAGTATTTAAATTTTCGTATTTATTTTATTTATAGTTAGAGATGTTCGGTTGCTTCAATTTTGTTATTGTGCTTTCGGTTTATATTTCTAGTTATCTCTGATTGCGAGGTGAGTTTCTCACACCCCTTTTTACACGCTTTTACATTTTGGGGGTAGCATATATATCCTATTCAACGCAATTGATTTTATACTCGGCTATGAAACTGCAATTCATATCGTGGACTTGTGTGTTCATGTGCTTACTTGATTATGTGCTCAGCAAGTGGTTGCCTCAATAAGTATGATCATACGCCCCTCTTTGCACTCAGTTCCAGTTGTATCTAGTGGAAAAGGGACCCCCGATCCGAGTACGTTGGTTGTTACCGACTGGAAAGGACATTGCGTGCAAACTAGTTTAATTTTCACAAGCTTCACGGAATTGCATGGTTTTTACGTATTTATACAAACTTGTGTGAACTCACCAGCTATTTAGTTAGCTGACTTTATTTTATAGATGCTACAGATACGATTATTAGAGGCTGAAACTGAAGACATTAGAACTAGGTTACAAATAAATCAACGAATTGCCATGTTTATTTTACTTTCTGTACTTGTTGCTTTGATTTAAATTGTGTACTTGAAGACTTGAATAAATTAATGATAATATTGTCACACAATAGTGTCACGTGTGTTTAAACAATATGTACGTCACACTTAGGCGTTCTGCTTTAGCCGGGGTGTTACAATGAGGCTCAATATTTATAATTTCCCCTCGTGGAAAATAGCCCCATCCATGAGGCTCAATACTTATAATTTACCCCGAGGAAAATAGTCCCTTTTAAAAGGCTCAGAACTTACATCCCCCCAATGGGACTGGCTATAAATAGAGAGTTATCCTGCTAAATCCACCTCATAGGTTGAAAACCTTATAATACATCCGCATACAAATTGAAAACGTCACGATACACCCGCAAGCAGGAGGTGAACCTTATATCACAAATGTGCTTAAATGCACCCTTGAGTCAAAAACACAATATCCACTAACATCTTTAACTTGATTTATTCATATTAACCATCAAGATCTTGCAAGACAAACATATAGAAAGAATTCAAATCATCGTGATTAATGTCAGTGGTTTGATACATTTTCATCATATAGTATCACATTGTAAATTGTTATGTCTTTGTTTCTATGTCCAATACTAGTAAAGAAATAATAGCATTATCATTATTAGAGCCTGTTAGTTGGATACTAACAACTTTGGTAGGGTGGGTCACTCAACAAGAAGAAATAGATTACGTATAGCCAACATAGTTACCCAAGAAAGAAAATTAACCTTGTCTTGGTTATGTTGAAGAAACTTGGGCTTAAAGTCCCTTATCTCAATCATAAATAATTAGCATGAAGGACTAGGGGACTTGAAGCGATGATTCCAGGACTGGGCCCATTGCATGGGGATGAGTTAAATATGCTTGGTCCTTATCTCATCCCATGACTTCGCCATTTCAACCTTATTGGGTCTAAATTTGATTATGTCAAAATGAAGTCAGCCCATTAGGGTTAGGGTTCGCTCATCCTTGATTATATAGAAGAGGAACCGCTTATTTCTATCATGGTAGATTTAAATTGTCAAGAGAATTAGGTCAAGACCGTGGGAAGTAAATGCCATCCACCTCAGCCAAAGTATCAAAAGAATATCTCGTCCGAAACTGGCTCAATGAATAGGCCTAAAAGGCAAGAGGGATGGACCTATCCAAGAGGTTATGAGAAGATGAGCCAGGACTACATTAGTCCTTTGTCCTTATCATAATGAATAAGTACCAGGGGGACTTGTATAGCATGTTATAAAAATAGGTCTCCATCCCATAAGGGGTCCAAGTCAGGTAAGCCCAGGAAAAACCAAGATTCTTGAGGGGTACTAGCTACGCTAACAAAAAACATCCAACCAACCAGATAAGAAGGAGATAGGGTGAGAGAAAGGTAAATTTGAAAGTGTAAATAGGGAGCAAGTAGTTAAGAGAAAGGCAGATGACGCACTGATGGGTTGAGAAGATACATGGGGGATTGAATAATTTAAGTCCAAAAAGATAACGATGAGCCGGGTCGGGGTTAGTCCATTACCCTTATCATAAATAATAAAGATAATAGATGGGGAAGACTCGATGAAGCTAACCTAGAAATGAGCCAAACAATAACATTCTCACTCTAGCAATCGAGTGATGGTGAGATCAGTAAAGGATATCGACATAACCTTGTGAAGAAAGTTCGAATATGGGAAAATGTCTTTAGAAGATACATAGAAAAGTGTTGAGCCATTTGAGATAACACGAAAATCAGGCCAATAGAGAAAGCGACGTAAACGGGCACTTCTAGAGGATAAATAAAGCATCGTGGAGGCCGAATTAAAAGTGCAGCGGAGAACTGTGACGGGTGGATTGTAGATCCACCCTTAAGTGTAGTAATTGTAGTTAAATCATGTGCGTTTATGTTTAATTTCAAGGATTGAATTACTACACTCTGTCGTGAGATTGTAGGTATAAGGAGGTAAAGGACGAAACAACAAGATCACAGGCGAAAATGGTGAAGGAAACGGAGCTGGAACGAGAAAATTATGAAGAAAACAAGAAATGGGAACAAGCTCCACCGTGGCCCACGGTTCACACCGTGGACCACGGTTCAACTGATACAAAAAGCCCAGAACTCACCGTACTGTAGAGAAAAAGGAGACAGTGGAGGGAACCGTGGCCCACGGTCCATGTCGTAACTACCGAAATTGTTTTCTTTAATAGGCCATTTTGGCTAAAATTTTGAGCATCTTTTCAATTGGGAAGGCTTGTAGACGATTTGTGGAGACAAGATCATTATCTTAGGTGTTGGAAAACCTTGTTTTATGCTTTTGATTCGTATGTGGAAGACAATTGATATGATGATGATCCATAAAACCGTGAGTGGCTAACTCCATTGGTTTTCATCTTGGATGTAAGGATAATTGATACACTATGTCTTGCTTTGATTTCTAGAATAATGACTTTGCAATGTTTGTTTGGTTATTATGGTGTTTGATTCATTGATTGTAAATTGTTGCTTATATTTGATCTTAACCTAAACCATACGTTCTTGGTGCTATAGGCAATCGAAATATCCTGGGAAGAATTAGGGTTGAATATTAGTTAATTGATTATAGGGTAACTACCTTGCATTATATTAATCCAAGTACTTAGTTCCTTGTTATCACAAACAATTAATCAAACATGAACTATGTCTATATAGTTCTTTCTAATAAGCATGAATGATAGTGTTGATTGAAACCTAAAACCCAAGATGATCACTTCCGTTTAATCAATTACAAGTCTTAAAAATTGTTTGCAAGTTTTCATTCCATTTTAGTTAATACAAAAATCAACCAACAAAATCTGAATTTACTTTTTATGCAACTTTTTATTTAATTTTATTTTCTGTTATAGCTACTTGTAAACACACATTCCACAAACTCCTGTGTTCGATACCCAC